>NC_057720.1:70631068-70635732 GCF_004010195.1 Chiloscyllium plagiosum | reverse complement strand
CTCTCACACACAAATTTACACTCTCTCTCGCATGCATTCATGCACACACTCTCTCTTTCAAGCACATACTCCCCCTCTTTCTCACATACTCCCTCTCTCACACATACACACACAAACACTCTCTCTCTCAGACACTCTCACACTGTCACAAACACTCACACATACTCACACACACATACACTCACTCACACATGCACACTCTCTCTCTCACACACACACTCTCTCTCTCTCATGCACACACACATTCCAACTCTCTCTCCCTGGAGCGTCAGAGGATGAAGGGTGACCTTATAGAGGTTTATAAAATCACGAGTGGCATGGATAGGGTAAATAGGCAAAGTCTTTCCCTGGGGTGGGGGAGTACAGAACTAAAGGGCATAGGTTTAGGGTGAGAGGAGTAAAATTTAAAAGGGACTTAATGGACAACCTTTTCACACAGAAGGTGGTGCGTGTGGGCAATGAGCGGCCAGAGGAAGTGTGGAGGCTGGTACAATTACAGCATTAAAAAAGGCATTTGGAAGGGAATATCAATAGCAAGGACTTAGAGTGATATAGACCAAGTGCTGGCAAATGGGACTAAATTACATTAGGATATCTGACTGACATGGACAATTTGGACTGAAGAGTCTGTTTCCATGCTGCACATCTCTATGATTCTCTCTCTTTCTCTCACATGCACGTGTGCACACTCACTCACTCTCTCTCACGCAAAAGCACACACACACTCTCTCTCACACACACTCACACATACATAGTCTCTCTCTTTCTCTCTCTCACACATACATATTCTCTTTCTCTCCCTTGCACACACACTCCCGCAATCTCACACACACTCTCTCTCCCTATCTCTCTCTCTCTCTCACATACGCACTCTCACACACATATACCTGGCTATGTCAGTTGTGGGGAATGTCAGAGAGGGTTTCTTTCAGTTGGGTTTCCTGAACAGTTTAAGGCTGCTCATCACATTTGCACCATGTCTCCGAGGGCCACTATCACGTGCTCACCATCATCAGGAACTTCTGGGTTTCTTGTTGCGAACATGACATTGAACACTAGCTGTGCACCAAGTCAGATGCTGCACATCAGGAATTTGCTGAGAGATGGCTGACAGAGGCTAGTTTGCTCCCCTAATTACTGATGGGGTCCCATGAGATTGTGGTGGATAGCTGGAGGAGAGGAAGCCATTCTCTCTTCCAGATGATCCCTTCACCCCAGAGGAGACTTGGGGGGGCTGCACGCTGGTCTGATGTTTCCACCCAGGGAGGATGTGGACTCTATGGTCCAGACGGATGCCAGAAATGCAGCAAGAACATTAACACTCTACGCAAGGGTAAGGGCCATCATCTTTCCCCTGTTACTCCCTCACTCACTGTAACTCTGATTCTGCACCCACCTCCCACCAAAGCTCATGGTGTACCACTCTCACTGTTATGTTCAATGTTAACATTTGAGTGACAGTTCCCCTGTTGGCTAGCCACAGCTATCGTTGTGGCACTGGGAGCGGTACTGGTGGGTGGGGACGTGAGAGGAAGAAATTGTGTGGTAGGGGAGTCAGCAGAGTGGACAGGCTTTTGCAGCTCTGAATGTTACGTCCCGGTGCTAGTTCAAGGATATCCTGGAACAGCTGAAGGGTGATCAGAGGGGAGAGAATGAACAGACAGAAGTCTTGTCTATATTAGGATCAATGAGATAGGTAGAAAGAGGAATGAGATCCTAAGTTTTTAGAAGTTAGGTAGGAAATTGAGAAGCAGGACTTCAAAGGTAATAATCTCCAGATTCCTCCCAGCAGTGAGAATGTGAGTTGTAGGATAGAGCAGATGAAGGCACGGCTGGAGAGATGGTGCAGAGGTGACAGCTTTTGATTCCTGGGGCAGTGGAACCATTTCTGAAGAGGGGAGTTGTACAAGTTGGATAGATTCCATCCAAACAGGAATTGGACTATCATCCTCATGGGGGAGGTGGCTAGGGTGGTTGCTAATGCTGTATACTTTGACCAAAATTATTTCTGCTTCACAGTCATTGCTAGGATTGATTTGTAATGAGCAGTGACAGGGTCACAATTACTGGTGGCTCAGATTGTTAGTCAATAATTTGGTCAACGCATGAGACTCCCATCCAGAATTTTCTGATGACATTAACCTGGATTGTGTAAATGTCTGATTAATGCTCTTGTCCCTTGAAAGGCCTCACTATGCTCACAAATAGAACCCACTCCTCCAAAAAGTAAAAACACATTCTGTACACTCTAGATGTGGTGGCAACCAACTTCATTTCCACTGCGCACTGGTGATTTGGCTAAGGAAGAGGTAATACATGTTGTACTTCCCCCTCATCTTTATATTTTGAATTTCCCCTCTTCACAGTTATTGTCCACTTTGCATCCTCACCTCCAATTCCCCAAAATTGACTTCCCTAACTTTCCCACTCGGTTCTACAACTTTCAGTAGGTCACTCCCTAAACAACTTGGAAAGACAACCCCAGCTGATGCGTGGCTCAATGCCTGACTGATGTCTCTGCAGCTCCCGCAATGACTCACTGATGATCCCCAGACTGACTGCACTGGAGTTGCAGATCTGACTATGGCCCACCTCCCTGGGTTGTAATGATGAGGAGCTCAGCTTCTGACTGCCCCAAATGGACGATTAAGCCCCTGGACTGCTATCAGATGATGCTCTTTACAGACTAGGGGCATTAGCCTTTGGCTGACAACAGCCCTCCTTGACTTGAAAGAAGACAAAGCCCCTTAGAGTTTGAGACATGGCCATTTGGTTGGTGCACATTTAATGTGTTTGCCGTGTAAGCTGTTGGCACACACTATAAGGGTGGCTTTGATATAACACAGTGCTGTACAGCAACATGTTCCCCCCCCCAACTGATCATTGTTAGAAAACATGACACAGCTGTGTGGTTTGTATCTGCACTAAAAGACAAGCCAGACGTACCGTGGGATTATGAATTCCAAATGGAATAGCAATGTGTAAAAAGAGAAGACACATCTGTGAGCATCCAAATAGGTGCTGAGTGAGTCAGTGCTAAGACAGTAAGTTAAGAGATGTAGCCTCTTCTAATGCATGCAATGACTGCCTATTCCTGCATGGGAAAGCAGCAGCAGCAGCAATGTTGCAGTGAAAGTTGTTGGGAGCTCCAAAGAGCAGTATTAAAGTGCTGAACTAAGTATTCTCAGTCAGTTGGAGATGTGCCATGAAGATGTGTTGAGGCTGCTGTTTTGCCAATGCCACCCTCCAGGGATGGAGGGTCAAAGCAGTCGCTGTCCATGGAGCATGCCCTGAGACGCTGGAGATTGCTGGCCAAGATGGAGCTCCAGGAAAGAGCCAACAAGTACCTGCTCTCACTTTCACTTTGCACATTGTTGGCATCTAGCTTCTCTTTGCATTCTGGGAATATAGCAACCTACATTTAAACAAGGTGACATGAGGGTATTAGCACAATGTTAATACAGGCAAATATGCCCCTTGCATCTGATTAATAAGGTTCTCATCATGGTATTGAAACTGTATGTGGAAATTTGGATATTTTTCTTGATGTCAAGAAATCTCCTATTTCTATTCTTACTGCATATTTGCAACTGTCCCACCACTATCCATGTCATTCAAGGCCTCGGAAAATTCAGCCGAAGGAATTCTATCCCCGTTTTCAGAGCACAAATGGATCTATATACCAGCTCCTGAAGATCTGAGTAATTAGGCTGGACTGAACATAATTGTTCTAATTGCAGTCATGCAATAAATCTTGTTATCTAAAAACAGTGCCTCTGCAGTTACTCCACATTGTTGTATCCTCTAGCACTAATAACTAAAATAGGATGGCATGGTGGCTCAGTGGTTAGCACTGCTGCCTCAAGGTGCCAGTCACCCGGGTTTGATTCCGCCCTTAGGCGACTGTCTGTGTGGAGTTTGCCAAATCTCCCCGTGTCTGCATGGGTTTCCCCCAGGTGCTCTGGTTTCCTCCCACAGTTTAAAGATGTGCAGGTTAGGTGAACTGGCCATACTAAATTGCCCAAAGTGTTCAGGGATGTGTAGGTTAGGTGCATTAATCAGGAGGAAATGTAAAGTACTAGGGTGGGGGAATGAATCTGGGTGGGATACTCTTCAGAGGATAGGTGTGGACTTAAATGGCCTGTTTCCATACTGAAGGGATTCTATGATTCTATGAACTAGTTAAACAAAGTAAAGACAAAGGAGGACTGGGACAACGAACTACCAAAAACAACCCTTACCTAGTACCACAGATTGGTGGAGTTGGCAATTGCTACACAGTACCAGGAACAGGCATGGTGGAGAATAGCAGCTTCCAATTGGTGTGAGGGTGATGTAAAATGTACTGGTGGTGTTAAAGCAGTATCTATAGTCAGATGTCTTCATGTATTCATATAGGAACCCAGAAACAGGAGTTAATCACTGACCACCATCACCCCCAGCTCAGTCCATTATTCAACGAAATTGGGAGTGTGGTGCTGGAAAAGCACAGCAGGTCAGGCAGCATCCAAGGAGCAGGAGAATTGACGTTTCGGGCATAAGTCCTTCATCAGGAATTAGGCTTGTGGATCGGGGCTGAGAGATAAATGGGAGAGGGGTGGGATTGGGGGGAGGTAGCTGGGAAAATGATAGGTGGATGAAGGTGAGGGAGAATGTGATAGGTC
>NC_057720.1:70599152-70630780 GCF_004010195.1 Chiloscyllium plagiosum | reverse complement strand
TAGGGGTGGGGAGGGAAATATATCTCATGGTGGGGTCTGTTTGTAGGTAGCGTAAATGGCGGAGGATGATGCAATGTATGCAGAGGTTGGCAGGGTGGAAGGTGAGGAGGGGCGGGGTTCAAGGGTGGTGATGTGTGAAGTGGAGGAGTTGCGCTGGAGAGCATCGTCAACCACATAGGAAGGGAAGTTGCAATTGTGGAAGAAGGAGGCCATCTGGGACTTTCTGAGGTGGAATTGGTCATCCTGAGAAAAGATGCGGCGGGAATTGGGAACAAGGGATGGCGTTTTTACAGGAGGTAGGGTGGGAGATGGTGTAGGAGAAAGTGAGGGCTGCAGATGCTGGAGATCAGAGCTGAAAATGTGTTGCTGGAAAAGCGCAGCAGGTCAGGCAGCATCCAAGGAACAGGAGAATCGACGTTTCGGGCATAAGCCCTTCTTCAGGAGATGGTGTAGTCTAGGTAGCAGTGGGAGTCGATGTGTATGTAGTATATGTCTGTGGTTAGTCGGTCACCAGAGATGGTGATGGAGAGGTCCAGGAAGGGGAGGGACGTTGCCGAGATGGTCCAGGTAAATTTGAGGTCAGGTGGAAGGTGTTGGTAAAGTTGATGAACTGTTCAACCTCCTCGTGGGAGCACAAGGCAGTGCTGATATAGTCATCAATGTAGCAGAGGAATAGGTGGGGGGTGGTGCCGGTGTCACTGCGAAAGATGGACTGTTCCACATATTTGACAAACAGGCAGGCATAGCTGGGTCCCATGGCTACCCCTTTGGTTTGGAGGAAGTGGGAAGATTGGAAGGAGAAGTTGTTGAGGGCGAGGACCAGCTCAGCCAGGTGGATGAGGGTGTCAGTGGAAGGGTACTGGTTGGGACGGTGTGAGGGGAAGAAACGGAGGGCTTGGAGACCTTTGCTGTGGTGGATGGATGTGTACAGGGACTGGATGTCCATGGTAAAGATGAGGGGTTGGGGGCTGGGGAAATGAAAATCTTGGAGGACGTGAAGGGCATGGGTGGTGTCATGAATGTAGGTGGGGAGTTCCTGGACTAAAGGGGGGGGGAAGACGGTTGTCGAGGTAGAAAGACATGAGTTCGGTGGGACAGGAACAGGCTGAGACAATGGGTCGACCAGGGCAGTCGGGTTTGTGAATCTTAGGAAGGAGGTATTTACCAGAGGTGTTCCCTGAAACGATCCACAAGGAGGCGTCCTGTCTCTCCTTTACCAGAGACGTTCTCCAAAGATGTTCTCCACTTTCTCCATTATTCAAAGAAACCATAGCAGATCCGTGTTCCTCAAATCTGCCTCATATCCTTCAACATTATTTGGATTGCAGAACTCTGTGGTAAAACCTATAGGTCCTGAACATCATGAACTATGACAAGATTTGTTGCAGGATCAGATGTTGATTATTTCAATGGCAGGATCAGCTCATTGCATCCTTTTTCACTGAGCAGCGAGGCACTATTCTGACTAGGCAGCAGCTAGTTACCAATTCAGAACAACAACTGCCTGTTTAATGCTTTATTAATGCCACAACTCACCTCATTAATATTCAGCTTCATATCTAATCCAATGTGCCGCACAATTTAGACATCGAGAGTTCTTAACATGGAAGTCAGAGCGGACAATCTCGCAACAGCTATGAGGACACTAAATTGCATCTCGGGGCACAATCCATGGCCATCTGTTACACTAAACCCTCGTCTGCAGACATGATTAGATTAGATTAGATTAGATTACTTACAGTGTGGAAACAGGCCCTTCGGCCCAACAAGGTCCACACCGACCCGCCGAAGCGCAACCCACCCATTCCCCTACATTTACCCCTTTACCTAACACTATGGGCAATTTAGCATGGCCAATTCACCTAACCTGCACATTTTTGGATTGTGGGAGGAAACCGGAGCACCCGGAGGAAACCCACGCAGACACGGGGAGAATGTGCAAACTCCACACAGAGAGTCGCTTGAGTCGGGAATTGAACCCGGGTCTCTGGTGCTGTGAGGCAGCAGTGCTAACCACTGTGCCACCGCGCCGCCCACATTGGCATCTGACATTTGCCAATCCTTCTCGACCATCATCTCACCTCTCCCATCCAATTGCAAGCTGCTTAGAAAGCACAGAGGTGCTTTACAGGGTACACCCGGCAACTAGCATCGAAGGGCAGCTGTGCCCAGGCACGCGGTGAGCACAGGCAGGTACCCAGCTCCTGGGTCGGATATGGCTGCATCTTAGGGCTGCTCACTCACATTCTCTTAGTGCCCACTCACTCTGCACCCACCGCACGCTCACAGCATGCGTGCCTTGCTTTGCCATACTGTGCCATGCCTGTTGGCAGGTTGCCGCTTCTGCCAGAGTTAAAGGCTACCAGTCCTGCTGCACTGATATGCTGTTTTGCACAGGTACACAGACAGGCTGTTCACCGCACTCGTCAGCAGCATTCTCTCCAGAGGGAGGAGCATCTAGCTGTATGGAACACCGAGATGTCAATCTAAGATCAACACTGTGTCCCAGCTGCCTGTCGATTCAATCAATTGACCATGTCAGAGATTTGGTAAAGGCTGGTCCTCAGTCCATGAGGAGCAAGGTGCGATCTGTTAGGGTCCTCATACCATCAGTCAAGAGTTCACAATCCAAAGGCTTGGCCATGGTTAGCTATCTGCTCAGGTCTGTCACAGCCAAGGAATATGTCTGATTACAGGACTTGAAATTCCCTCAAGCCTCACTGATTGATCATGTTCTGAGATCTCACCTCCCTTTCTGGTGCCCACATTCCACTGGATTAGGAATCTGCACCCCAGCACTCACTCATAAGCATGCAACTCCAGCTTTTCATGGACAGCTAGCTAGCTTTTCCCCTGGGTTGTTCTTTCTGAGCCCCAATCTTGCTCATTTGCCACAAGCAAGTGTTGCTGGTGGGCTTTCCAATTCCCATTCGCAGCTGGCCTGAATTATGTACTACTTTTTCTGAGACCCCATGGCTTCCTGAACTTCCCTAATCCCAAAATCTGCAGAGTTCTCCAACTGTTTTTGGGACTGTACATTGGGCCACCTACACAGAAGTAGAGGCACTCCATTGTCTTCCCAGCATTACAGCTAAAACCAGCACTACACCTGCCTCATACATGCGTAATGTCCAACTACCTTTAACCTGTCACCTTTAACCTACTCTTCAGTGATCCATGAACAGTTTAAGAGTGACCTTTTGGAAACCATGCAACAATCCTCACCCCAATGCGAGGTAGAACATCAACGTGTTGGAACTGTTCCTCAAATGTTACAATATTTCACTGTACTGACATGGCACACATTGCAAGCAATGGCTAACATCACAAACTTCAAAGTTCGCCTTTTTCTGTATTCGAATCTATCTTTTTTAGCTTTTTCCATTCAATAGGCTACCCTTGTATTTGGATATATGGTGTTCTATCCCATTATGCAAATCATTAATAAATAAGGTGAATAGTTGAGACCGTAAACAGGTTTCTTTTGAAAGACCATTTGTTCAATCCTGCCAGTTTTTTCCATGCTTTCTGTATCTTGCATTCAGACAATTTCCTAACAAAGCCTGTATTTTTTTTCCTTTAATTATAGTGTAAATCTATTCTGCACTCTGTCCAGCAATGTGACACATCATTATCGTTCCTGTGTTGTCGTTTCACCATATTCCAAACTAAATATCTTAGAGCCTTTCTCGATACAACTTCCTGTAACTTGACCAGGAGTTCTTTTACAATGCAACACTGATTATATCCACTCCACAAGGGGGCGATCTGTCACGTCATCTGTGAGATGACTATTTCCTTCTAGTGGCCAAGAGCAAACAACACCTGCAATGAGATAGTATTCCTGATTTTTATGTTTATGTGGCAAGAGCTTATATATCCTATAACACTGAATTTCACAAGTTCCTAATAATCAAATTAGCCAAAGAATCTGGCTCAAGGAGAGTCCAAGCTGTTGTCTTTGAGTGATGATACTAACAATAAAGTTCCTTGAAACATTTGTAGATGCCTGTATAAAATTTCAATCAGAAATTGATATAGAAATATTGCACATTCTGAAGCTATTACTGTATTTAATTTAAACTTAGAATTCAACACTTTGTTAGAGAGAAACCTATCATCTTTTGTTTTTGAAACACTATGCCAAATTGACTTGAAGTTCTTTTCCCGGTCTGAATGTACTTGTACAGTTGACTGGCAGAGGTAACAGAACCTGACAGCAGATTAGGATATTCCTCATGAACACTGCACTTTGGCCAATAGGCTGCACTGTGCTATTTCGAAATGACCCAGCTGCTTGAATGGGGAACAACTGCTGCACAATTTCCATGAGCTGATTGAGTCATGTGAGGATTGAACGGATTGAAGAAACACACCATTGTGCTTCACTTCTGAAAGTCAGGCTGAAGGAATGCTGTACATAGTGAGGGGCTTACACAGAGTAATTCATGGGCGCAACAACTAAGTGGCCATAATGTACATTAACCAAAGATTGTAAGGAGTGACAATGTGCTGGTAACATAAGGTACAAATAGTAAAGAAACCTTACGGTTTTCACTTCGTACATTGTATTGGAATAGGGGTTAGGTTTGCCAGTTTGGCCGCATCTTCCATAGATCAGTAGAAAAGGAAAGACTACAAGGAAAGGTTTGGAAGCCATGCTTATGTAATGCTTTAAGTGTGGAGAGAGATATTTCAGAATCTTTTGAACAACAGCCAAATAGTAGTATACTTTTATAATGAGGAGAAAGTGAGGTCTGCAGATGCTGGAGATCAGAGATGGAAATGTGTTGCTGGAAAAGCGCAGCAGGTCAGGCAGCATCTAGGGAACAGGAGAATTGACGTTTCGGGCATTAGCCCTTCTTCAGGAATTATACTTTTATAATGCTTTGTTTCCTTAGAGGCTGACATAACATTGTTTTTACACGTCTAATAGTCTCCGACTCAACATATCCCCAGAATGGTGGAACAGGAGACTGAGGGGAAGGAAACTGCAGCATTTTATTGCAAAGCACAACTTCAAAAAAATTGGTTCATAAACATTTGCAACAAGCTACTAAATCAGGGTGAAGATCGATTTTCTTTTAACTCTTCCTCTAGGACAACTGTGTTTCATTCTCAGTTAGTCATGAATCAAGATGTGGGCAGAAGAACTGAGCCAGTCACAACTTGGCTTGGTGATGCAGGACTGGAATAAATGTTTGTTTAAAAAGCTCAGTTCTGGCCCACAACAGAATTGATGATTCTTCAAATAGTGCTTCATGTATATGGAACAGTGATGATCTAATTGCACATGGATAAAAGTCACTGAGTTCATTCTCATGAGTGAGATATCTATCATATGTAATTGCACACGGTAATGTATTTGCACCATAAAGCTGCGTTTTTATTTTGAACACTTTGACATTATTAGACTGGAATGCAAAACCCAAAGTGTGTCTTCTGTGCAATATGCCATTCAGGAGCAGCAGTGTAATCCTTGTAACCCATCAATCACTGTGACGCAGCAACTGGCCCAGGGATTGTGCTCTGCTGCTGCACTGTCAGCAATGACATTCTTGCCAGTGAAAGACTTCAGTACTGAAACATTCCTGGCAGTACGGATAACTGAATCTCACAAGGGTTTCCAGTTGGAACAAAACAGTGACTGAAATGGGTATAAATATGTTGAATATCTGCCAGGTTACAGCTTTCAAGAGTCCATTGGAAAACAAAAGAGAAATCTTCGCAGGAGGCTGGGGAAAGCCTAGTCTCTCCCTGTTCAGTAATCTTGCACTGCCTTACTGTAGGAAATTAGGAACATTTAAAGTTTAACCATATTGGGAAGTTTGAAGTTGTAACTATAGGGAGAAGTCAGAACACAGGATGCCTATAGCATCAATTATGGGAAATCTGAGAGTAGGTCTCGGATTCTTTTTCATCAGCCATTACTGAGGAATGGTTACAATTACTCTGAGAAAGTTGGAGCAAAGGAGATGCCTTCAGCACCTCTGAGAAATGTAGGGCTTCAGTTTTAAGAAAAAAAACTGACATTCTTTTGCAAGATTTTGAGAGAGAACATTAGAATGACTCTAATTAGTGTAGAGCCAGAATCTGAAGAAGTTTAAACACTGTATATACTTGAAAATGTATATACTTTATGATGAGTAGGGAAATGATTGTTGGTGTTTAATGGTACTGTGTGCCTCTTTTGCTTGTACATCTCAGGGCAGAGATACCATTATTAGGCACTAAGGGGTGGCAGTGTAAGCATTGTGCAATCAAGCAAAGTGGCCCAGATGGCTTGAGGATGGTCTGGAAGTAGGCCTTGGAATTCATTTTCCAAGCAAGCTATCCATAAGTACCGAATATCCACAGGCAAGTTAGCCTTCTCCAGCATTGACTGTAGGACCATGTACCTTACCAACACAGAGAAAGTTCTGGGAGTACTGGGGGGGTTGGATGACATTTCTGTTCCTCCTTACTCCATAAATAAACTGTTGCTGTTGTCATTTTTCATTGACATGAGAGATTAACCTACCTGCCTCAATGAGGCATGTGACTCATTCGGATCTTTAGTTAGCTGCTTCCTGCTCCTTCTAGCTCCCTTAAAATCTTTTAGGACTCACTGTTGGTGGACTTCTTCAGTTCTATCACCAGTGGACAGGTTACAAAGTGACCAATACCAGCCTAAAGTGGCAGTCGGGAGCCCAGTGTATGTTATATTTACAAAGAGGATGGCCACCAGAAACAGGCAGATGTTTTTATAGGACCTGACTGCCAGGGTAACTGGGATCAGAGAGGCTTCCAAACCCAAATCTGAGGCCTTTACTGCACCAATATCATTTATGTTGGCAGGTCAAAAATCAACCTCACTGTGCACTCAAGGAGATAGCTGTAGGAAATTTAGAATTGATACACCATACAAATTCATACAGAGGAAAAAAAAGTTTCACAGCTGTGTTCCATTGCTTTTAAAATCCTACAGCAAAATTTGAGCAGAAATGTATGTCTGTATATACAGATAAACCCAAGTATTTATATGTACCTATAAATACACTCAGACAGACACACTCTCGAACAGTACAGTACAGCACAGGAACTGGCCCTTCGACCCCCATGTTGTGCCGAACATGACGCCAAATTAAACTAATCCCTTCAGTCTGCCCTTGGTCCATATCCCTCCATTCCTTGCATATTCTTATTCTTACCTTAAAGCCCCTTAAACGTTCCTATCATATCTGCCTCCACCACCACCCCAGGCAGCACATTCCAAACACTTACTACTTCCTCTGTAAAAAAAATCTGGTTGGTGTGGACAAGTTGGACCGAAGGATCTGTGTCCGTACTGTACATCTCTATGACATAATGGCTCAATTTGCAATCAAGCAACTCAGAATAGTGCTAGACCTATAGGTGGGTTTCTATCTGGCTGAGGCACTGCTAACATCCTGATTGACATGACCTAACTGGTCAAACACTGGACATTTTGAAGACACCCTCTTCTGTTGTGAGAAGGCACTGGCATATTAAGTGCAAAGGCATTAAGGGTTTGAGTAACTTATTTCAAACAATTCATTGCTAATGAGTTACAAGGGGCTGATTTGCCAATTCACAGTTTCTAAGTTTGCTTTCAGGGCCAACCCCCTACTCTCTTGAAAGTAAATTCCTTTGTGATTACCTCCTTGTATTAAAATTACCAGAAGAAAAAAAGATCATATCAGAAGATTTTTTTTTCATTGCAGTGCGAGTCAAATTCTCATTCTTGTGGTTTTTCCAGTGAGCAGCCTCCCAGGAAAACCCTTCACAACACGATGAATATTGAACAGCAACGCGAGGGCAGAATTCTTTTCCACTGGGCACGCTGGGGAGGAAGTTGCTGCGTTGGCCACTGTGATTCTTCGAGTTTATCTCCCTGAACTTATCTAAATGGAGAATGGCGGAAAAGAAAAGGGAGGCTTTTTTTTTGAGTGCTGGCCCTTTTTCAACCACGAGCAACTGATGCGGGCGCACAAAAGGCGCCTTTGTCTCTTTAAATCTGTTTCGCTCAATATGCTCTTTGTGTAACGAATGGTTCGCCACTCTGCAGGTGTCGAGCACTTCCTCTGACCGTTAGAGCTGCCTACCCAGCTCCCTGTCGGCAGCGCTGCTGACACTGCTCGCTGCGTCTCGCCACGGGCCAGTTAGTTGTACAAGTGACCAGGTTACACTTGCCTGGGCAGTGACGGGGCGGATGGAGGTGGGGATGTTTCTGCAGGGCCTTATAATCTTGTGTTTGAAATAAAAAGGCAAGGTGTGTGTGGGGGGGTGGGGCGTTGACAGATAAAGCCTAATGAAAAGAAGCAGGCATCTCCCAGATGTGCTGCTGTTGTTGGGAGCTGTTTTTATTACTGTGGCAGAGACTTGCCTCAGGGCAAAACCAGACACAGATCTGTTCCATCCGTTGTAAGGCTGGTGTTTATCGTTCATTAAAGTCCAACCGTCTGCTCTTTTTTTTTTAAAAAAGAAAGGGAGTGGGGGGAGGAGGGAAATTCTCCCAGTGATGATATTCTTAAATGTGTGTGCTGGGAATCAGCTCATCTTCCAGCTCACTGACAACCCAGAGCTGTACTTGCTATAGATTACTGTCAAAAGTCTTTTTTTTGACAGCACTGTCTGGTTCAACCACTCCAACAGATCACTGTCGCCCATCTGAGGGAGCATTCTTGAATGGCAGACGCATGCCAAGTTCAAACAAGAAGCTGCAACAACCGTGAAACGTGACTCTTTACCTCCTTGTCTGGTGTGTTTTAGTGGGAGTTGAGGGGGGGGGGGGGTCACATTCCTGCAGCAACCGGTTGTAAAGTAATTCCAGGGCATCTAAAGAATCAGGACGGATACATTCCTTCTGTAGGCGTAAAGGCTTTTTGACAAAAGAGATTATAGGGGATAGCCTGTTTGCAGCGAAACGCTGCTCTTTGTACCATTGTCAAGAACTGCACCGAGTAAAATCGAATGCACTTGAATGGCTTAAAGGGAGCAGAATCCTCCAAAAGCAGCCCCGGCCATTTTGAACTTTGACTCTGCAGCCTGAACATGTTGCCGAGATGAATTATTTCAAGCTGGGCAGCTCAGGCACACGGGGTTTGACTCCCAGATGGAACGCTGCAAGTTCAAATCTTGAAGCGGCCTTGCACTTGAACTTGGGTCTGTTTTGTCTGGACTCAACCCAGTGCTTGCAGATCAAATAACACACAGAGAGGAGTAAGTGCTCCATTTATTGTGGCGGGATGGGGGGGGGGGGGGGGAAGGGAGGGGAATGGGGAGAGCGGGAGACTGATTGCAGTCTGTCTGACTTGAATTATAGCTCCTGCCGGCCAGCTTTTAATGACCAGGAGAACTCCAGTAACAGAACCTCTTGTTTAGCGAAGGGTGATTGATTGTAACTCGACTGGATGATGATAAACTTAGGCAACTGAAATGTAAAAACAAATGAAAGATGTTAATCTCGATCACAATGCTGATTTGAATTCCAAGTGGAATTATTGCTGTGTTATTTAATCCTTGCTTTCTATTCCTTGTTTTAAACCAAAGCAGTTTGTCCCCCCTAATTTGCCTTTCCAGTTTGCAAACGTCGTGTTTTTTGTTTGTGGACACCAACCTGTGGCTTTATTAAAGGCTGGAGGTCGGCACTGGCGGGAAAGACAAAGAGTGCCACAGGAGGGGGTTGCATGTTTCTCTGACCAGTTCAGTTGCGACCAGCTGGGGAAGCCGGCTGCAGCACATTCGGGCAGTGCCTGTGGTTTGCAAGCTCACGAGAAGCGACCCCCAGCGCCGGGCAGACAAAAGAATACTCCCTTCCTCAAGGGAGTGGCCAGTTTGCTCTTGTTAGGCACTGCCGCTCCAAGATGCTTTGCAAGAGACGCGACGGAGTGACTGGCGGAGCTTTGATTTAGGGAGCAGAACATGGAGCTGCATCGGGAGAACGTACATTTACATAGCACCTTTCACGATCCGAGGACAGGCCAAAAGTGTTTTGCAGCCGATCGAGTGCATTTGAAATGTAGCCCCGACTGTAAATATGGGGAAACACAACAGCCAGTTTGCACACAGTAATCTCGCACAAAGGAATCGTGATGGGACGGTCATTTTTACCAAAACGGAACAAAGACTGCGGATACTGAAGATCTGAAATAGAAGAAAAACAACTTACTGGAGAAACTCAGCAGGACTTTCTGCAGCGATTTCTGCTTTAGAACCATTTTTTGTCCAGAATATTGGGGAGCAGCCCCACCCCCTCCCCGAACTACCACCATGAAATTGGTGTTTACTGTTGGAGAGGCTAAACAGCTGATCCCAAAGATGGCACCGCCAATGATGCTGCACTAGATTTTGGTCTCAGGGATTGGAAATGCTGTCAAGATTGAGTAGACTGGACAGTGGCTGAAGGGTGGCTGTTAGGTTCACTGATGGGAGTGTGAATAAAGTGTTAACTCTAATCTGCAAGCAGCCCTGTGAAAAAAAAACTGTCTTTTTTATTAGGAACTTACGTTCTTCTTAACCCGCTTATCGCTGTCTGGCCTTTTTAAAATATGCGTAAAACATATCCCACAACACTAAACAGGATATGTATATAATTTGCACTATATTTTAATGCTGTTTACCTTTGAATAAATGTCTTGCTACATAGCTACGCACATTAACGATTTATTTAAATTATTTAAATGTTATTAGGCATGGGATACAGCAATATTTACAGTCACAGGCATAGAGTCATAGAGATATACAGTACGGAAACGGACCCTTCGGTCTAATTCGTCTATGCCGACCAGGTATCCTAACCTAATCTAGTCCCATTTGCCAGCACTTGGTCCATATCTCTCTAAACCCCTTCCTATTCATATACCCATCCAGGTACATTTTAAATACTGCAATTGTAACAATCTCCACCACTTCCTTTGGTAGCTCATTCCACACATGTACCAGTCTTTGTGTGAAAAAAATTGCCCCTTAGGTCCCTTTTGTATCTTTCCCCTCTCACCTTAAACCTATCGTTTTGGACTCCCCCATCCCAGGGAAAAGACCTTGTCCATGCCCCTCATTATTTTATAAAATTCTATAAGGTCACCCCTCAACCTCTAACACTCGTGGGAAAACAGTACCAGCCTATTCAGCCTCTTCCTATAGCTCAAAACCTCCAACCCGGGCAACATACTTGTAAATCTTTTTGAACCCTTTCAAGTCTCATAACAATTTATTTTCACACTATAAGGTTCCAGTACATGTAAATTACAGTAAATAGCATAATCTGTATTTGCTATGCACTGGTTCATTTAAGTGTTTGCTTTATGTGACCAATTTCAAAATAACATGTTACTTAAATAGAACTTGTGTGTGTGTGTGTGTGTGAACATGTGTACAATCATCTCTTCATGCCAAAATTCTTATATAGTTGTGTGTTACACCACTATGTTAACACAATGCATGTAGGATCAGCAATAGATGAAATAAACAGCTCAATTAAATATCATCATAACTAAAAGGATTTATTTTGTTCTGAAGAATGACTACTTTCTGGATGTGTGACTGTTGTACTAAGCTGTTTTGCTGCCTTGTATGATTTATTGCATTTTCTTACAAAGGTCTGGAGTGTAACATAGGCAGAATGTACCTGCTTGTGATCAGTGGGGTAAGAGCATGATAAATTTTTTTGGTCAGAGGGAAATATTTCTTTATAAGCAGGCCCTTACAAACAGAATTTATCCAGCAGAAACAAAACATTCAGAATCTCACTATGAAGCTTGTGGAATCTAGTTGCTTCTCTTTTTCCCATAAGTGTGTGCATTACGTGGAAAAAAATGATTTCCAAGAAATAGCTTTTTTTTAGCCACCAGTTGCTGCTGACGACATTAGGATTGTGTGATCCTTTGGTGAAGAAATAACAATTCTAGCAGCCTTGCAGTTGTTAAAAACTACACATCACACCCTTTCCAATTCATCAGTATATTTTTAAAAAATGTGTTTCGTGGTAGCTTGCTAATCAAACAGATCTTCTCATAGCATTGCTCATTGAAGACTGTCACATCGTGTAACCAGTAATAAATTACTCTGTGACTAAAGTGGACTTTTTTGAAGCTGGATTGGCTCTTAAAGTTACAGAGTCTGCTTCTTCATAAATTCTGAAGTTAATTAATAGTTAAAATGTGTGTAGAATCCCCACACTATTGAGAACATTTCTAGATTGGAGACCTGCTTTATGCTGGTTGTGGAAACTCAAAATGACCACTCCTTAGAATGGTTACAAGTTGTCCATTATGGTGGGTATTGCAACTCGCCACATTTGCTGCCAATCAGGCCTAGGTTTTTTCAGTTGCATCACTGACAGTGAGTCAGTCATTTTGAATGTATTATTCTTACTGAACAAAGTGGGAGATCTAGATCTTGCAGTGAAGAGATTATTAATTGTCAGTTCTGTGGGGCAATACACAGTGAGCACTGTCTGTGAAAATGTACCCCAATTGAGTGAAGCAATACCTCCAGACCTTAGAAAATAGAAGCAAGAGAAAGAAGAAAATAAACATCACATTCAGAATAATATTTCACAGAGTTGTTAGGCGTGACTCCTAGTGTGAAACAACTAATTATCTCTTTAAAATTTACTAAACTAACATGAATTCAATAATTGTTATAATTGTGTAGGTGTTCTGATTGAAGAAGAAACTGTTTCAAAAATAAAATAACAGATTAATAAAAGATTGACAATCAATACACAATTTATTATTCTCTTTCAGTCCATGCTTTGTGGGTAGTTCTCACAGAGAATGAGTAGAAATATTAATGAGCTTGGGAAAAGCTTATATAGGGAAAGATTATATCCTTACTCGGTCTCTGTCAATTTTCAACATAACTGCATCTAGCTCTAAATGTTTCTGGTAATATCCGCAACATAATTTTTACTCCACAGTTTTGTAAAAGGCACATAACTTTATTCAATGAATTACGTTCAGTTTTCTTCTGCATTGTGAAATTATGATCACTGGATTCATATCTACATGAGGCTCCAGCTCTCAGAAGAGTGTAGCTACCTCAGGGGCAATACTTTACGAAAGAAGAAAAGCAGACAGACCTCAATTTATCGAGCTCCTGGCATGATTTTAGGGCATCCCAAAGGACATTAGTACTAACAACCTTCAGGAAAAGAGAGAGAAAAATAAGGTAGGTCATGTTTTATGAAATTTATTTCAGTTAGTTGCCAAGCATTAAAGAAAAGTAGAAAAATTGCCTGACTGTATCTCAGATCTAATGGCCCAAGGTTACCATAGCTGAATGTGCTATCATGCAGCTTGATGCTTTAAATATTTGTTTTGGCAGCCAGTCCTTAAAACTATGCAAAAGAAAAAAAATCGGCAAAGCACATTTCTTTTATCAGTATGCCTATTTAAAAAGGTTACTGCAAGTTACCACAAATATTTCATGATAATCATCTGACATGTATGACAGTACCATCTAGCACATGTATAGAATAAGGGAAGCTGGAAGGTTTTCAAAAAGACAAATGCAATGTTGATTTTCCATACCATTTTATTTTATTAAAAATATGTGGTTCAGTGAAAGAAAACATTCCATAAATATATGTGTATTCTACGAAGTTGGCTGAAATTCCGGAGAGATGGGTGATGGTCGTGTGATAATTTAAGAAAAAAACCATTACTGGAGAGATGTGACAATTGGAACAGACAGCACTGTGTGAAAGTTGAGAGCAAATCAGACAGCAAACATGAGGACCAGGGAATAAGTGGAGTGCAAACTGGGTGAAAAACTGAATTACGATCCAGTCCTACTGGGATACTTCAATTTCATTTTGTTTAATTCATCAGACAAATTTAGGCCAGTTCAACTATTTCCGCATTAACATTGAGCAAGTAGTTTCCAAGGACTTAGTGAATATAACTCCTTTAGTCAAAAAGAGAGAGAGAGAAAAAGCTGGAAACGACTGACTGGTTACCTTAACATCTGTCAGAAGGAAAATGTTGGAAGCTTAAAGATGCTATAGCAGAATATTTAGAGATGTGTATTCAAATGGAGTCAACATGGTTTTGTGAATGGTAAGTCATCTTTAACCAATTTATTGGAGTGCTTTGAGGATGTAACATGCTGTGGATTAAGTGGAACCAGCAGATCTGCTGTATACAGATTTCCAGAAGGTGCTGCAAAGGATATTGTAGTTAACAAAAACTCATGGTCTACAAGGTTTAAGAGATAATATGTTGGCATCAATAGAAGATTGGTTAGTGAGCAATAAACAGGGGGTCACCGTAAATGGATCATTTTCTATTTGGCAATATATAATCAGTGGTGTACCACAGGGATCAGGGCTGGGGCCTCAACATTTTACAACTTGTAAAAATATCTTGGACGAAGTAGAATTCCTAATTTTGCTGATGACAAAAGATCGGTAGAAGTAGTCCATTGCTGCACAAAGAAGCATGCTACTTAAATGGTAAGAGATTGCAGAGCTCATGAGATGCAGTGGGATCTGGGTATCCCAATGCATGAATTGCAGCAAGTTAGTATGAAGTTAGAAGTGATTCAGGTTTCTAATAGGTGATTAACATTTATTGTGAGGGAAATTGAATACAAAAATAGGGAAGTATGCTTCAGTTATGCAGACTTTGGTTAAGCCACATTTGGAGTACTATGTACACTACCGGTCTTCTTCCTTAAGAAAGGATGTAAATGGGTTGGAGGCAGATCAAATGTTTACTAGATGAAGACCTGGAACAAGTGGGTTGTCTTATGAGGAAAATTTGAATAGGCTCAGCTTATGTCCTTTGAAGTTTACAAGTACCAAGAAGTGACTTGCTTGAAAAGTATAAAGACTGGAGGGACATTAACAGAATACATGTGGAAAAGATGTTTCCTTTCATGGGAGAATCTAGAATTAGGAGTCATTGTTTAAAAATATGAGTCACCCCTTCACGAAAAGGAGGAATTCTTTCTCACAGAAGCAAAGTCTTTGATTATATTCAAGAAAATGCAAGATAGATTCTTGATAAGCAAGGAGGTGAAAGGTTATTGAGGAAGAGCAAGAATGTAGAGGAATCAGATTAGCAATGTTCCTATTGAATAGGCAGAACAGGCTCAAGTGCTGAGTGGCCTGCTTCTGTTTCTGCAAGTAGCCATCCCAATTTGTGACAGTTGGTTCAATAACAAATGAGAATTAGCATTCTTCAATGGTGAAGCATTTGGAAAGACCATTGAGTCAGCCACTTTCAGAATTACATATGTATGTTTGATTCTTCAGCATACTTTTGTCATCATCACTCCCTAATTGAACTGAACATCTCAGTGGCACAGACCAAGTCTTTCAGAAAGCCTCAACAAAATATTGAAACCTGATATCACTTTTAATGTAATAGCTGCAACATATATTCTTTCTATTCCAGACAGGAATTTGACCCTCACATGATTCAGTCATTTGTGAATAAATTACACTGAACTTAATATCATATCCAAGCATTACAGAAGGTCAAGTCCGGACGAGGCCAATTTTTTTCCTCGATCAATCAATTCTTAAATCATCGGCTATTGCAGCTTTGCTTTGTCCAACGTCAACTCTGTTGGCGTCATTGCTAAAATCTGGGCCACAGTTGCATTCATTGTTCAGCGAGCTTTAC
This sequence comes from Chiloscyllium plagiosum, assembly GCF_004010195.1. Lineage (NCBI taxonomy): Eukaryota > Metazoa > Chordata > Chondrichthyes > Orectolobiformes > Hemiscylliidae > Chiloscyllium > Chiloscyllium plagiosum. The sequence goes on along the minus strand of NC_057720.1, from coordinate 70,615,145 downwards.
CATATAGTTAAACCCACCGACAGCAATGAATGTTGATTGTGACCTTTGCTGGGACTGTTTTCGTCTTCCCGGAAATTATCTATAATGATTATGCTAGCCTCCGTCATAGCAAATGGGTTTCAGACCAAGATCCGTGGGTTGAACTAACCCAAAGGCAGGTGGAGGAGGTTGGCTACAAGGTACAATCAACGGTCGATGGTTTCTCCAATAGTATCAAACTCACCGACAGCGTTGAATGTTCCCTGAAGCCACCACTTGATAAAAATAGAATCTAAAAGGGTAAGGTCAGTCTAACTCCTTAGATGCATGGATGTCTAATCAGGTACAATCTGCAAATAGAGTGAGAATTCACCATGAGGAGAACATACAAAACACCTGATTTTTTTTTCTGTCATTGGCAAACATGTTTTTAGGAATGTTCAAATCTGTTTTGATGCAATCTAATCCTTTGCTATGATGATATTTAAAGTGCTTAAAACATATTGCGAGGAGGCAATGACTGATTGTGCTGAGTGAAAGACAATTCTTGCTCCCCAACACTGCCCCCACCCTGCCCCCACCCCACCTCCAAACTGCTGTCCACTAAAAATCCAATGATTAAGAATGCAACGTTTGGTCGAAAAGGCAATTAAATATACAATGGCGACAACAAGAAAAGCACCTTACAAAGAAATTCCTTTTCAAACGGCATGCATTTTGAGTAACACACTGCAGTGCCTGTTGACAAGTCTGGAATCTGCACAAAAGAAAGAGATGATTTATCATACAAATGTTGAAAGGATGCATTTAAAATGTTACACACAAAAGCAGAATCCATATAGAATGTTTAACACTGCAGTTTTAATCAACTTGGATCTTGCGGTTAGATGGCACACAGGGTGACCAGCACACACATGAATTATGCTGATTTGCATGATTACAGCCTGTTTATGGTAAAAGTAGGTTAGCGTGACCGATTCTGCTTCTAGCTTTTACGATACGACTTGGCATTTGTTAATTCTGTATGAATGCATCATGTAAACAAAAGGAACTTTGTCTTCTCAACAAAATACAGAGGGAAAAAAAAACCTCTGCCTGGTTTTAAGTGCAAAGAAAATAGGAGAAAATACTTTGTCTTTTGGAGGACTGGAAATACTTCTTCAGAAAATAAAATGGCTTCCAAGGTAGTTACTAAATCATGAATCTATCAGCCAGTATGATGGTTTTGGGTGGACTATCATGTGTTCCATGAAATGCCCTATAACTACATCTTTCTTTGATTTCTAATGGTGTATATGTGTAAATGAATGTGTGTATCAAGTGTTGTACATATTTTCTAAATAAGATGTTCAGATATGTTGCCAGGGTTGGAGGATCTGAGCTACAGGGAGAGGCTGAACAGGCTGGGGCTGTTTTCCCTGGAGCATCGGAGGTTGAGAGATGACCTTATAGAGGTTTACAAAATTATGAGGGGCATGGATAGGATAAATAGACAAAGTCTTTTCCTTGGGGGTCAGGGAGTCCAGAACTAGAGGGCTTGGTTTAGGGTGAGAGGGGAAAGATATAAAAGAGACCAAAGGGGCAACTTTTTCACGCAGAGGGTGGTACGTGTATGGAATGAGCTGCCAGAGGATGTGGTGGAGGCTGGTACAATTGCAACATTTAAGAGGCATTTGAATAGGAAAGGTTTGGAGGGTTATGGGCCGGGTGCTGGCAGGTGGGACTAGATTTGGTAGGGATATCTGGTTGGCATGGACTGGTTGGACCGAAGGATCTGTTTCCATGCTGTACATCTCTATGACTATAAGTGGACTTGAACTTGGTCCTCTTGACTCAGAGGTAGCAACATTACCATTATGTCACAAGAATCCTTAGTTTGTTGTACAAAACTCATAAAAGGCAGTGGATGAAAATCAAATCATTGGATCAGTGTATTATTTACATCCATTTTGGCTATGAGGGATGAAAATTAAATTTTCCACTTGTCTAGTTTGACCTAATGGTTTAATTTTAACAGAATGGCATGGTCTTAAAGGTCAGGGTGACCCAAACCAAGATAAGTTAGAAGTCATTTCGAGGCTCAAATTACCACCATAATAAAATGAGAAGCATTAAGAGCACCTTTTTTGTATTGTGCATTGCCACAAGGTTGCAAATATTTGTTTTTTGGTTTCATTTTCGCCTATTTGGAAGTATAATTTAATTTGCAAAAAACTAGAACAGTTTTTTTTGTTAAGATACACCACAGCATTCCCTGAAAAATATTAGTTCAGGATTAGGCAGACAGTGCTCTGGGACTCTTAAAAAAACCACTTGCTGGATACTATGATGTTAGCTTCATGAAATATTCACTCAGGTGATTATACTGTGGAATGTAAAGGCAGCAGAAATGAAAGAGTTTACTGATATCCCTGGGATCGTCTATTTGAATACAGTAGTATATTTAGCATTTAAACTAACAAATAGCATAAGAGGATCCATAGAATATGACTTCTCATTTTATTCATGACCCTGATCAATTTTCCCATCACTTCCTCAAATATATCCTAACCAAGAGCCGTTAAAGCATACACTCTATCTGAATGTTCGGCAAGAATGAACTCTGCATTAAGACAATTCTGAATGGAAAGACTTCCAATTAATAATACTCTAAAGCATTTCAAAGCTCTGTAAATTATTTTTAATGCTCAACTCAGATCAAGCAACTGTTCAGAAGCATTTCCCCCACACTGACAATGAGAAAATTTACCAGTTATTCTGTATTAGTGTTGATAATTTGGGAAGAATGTTGGCTAAGATACTCTGCATTGCAATTGCTATCCTCCAAGCCCACTTCCCACACCAGTTGAGCATGTGACACCTCTGATAGCAACACTATGTCAGCACTGCATTGAGAGTCACCAACTGTACTACGGGTCCATGGAGAAGGGATTGGAATCCATAGTTTTCTGTCTCAATCAATTGATACCATTAAGTTGACACAATTAATATCTTTCTAATTGTTTGCTGAAAAATAAGCGAAAACAGTGATCCACAATATCTATTCTTTTGTGCATGAAACGCTTTCATTAAGCTACATAAAAGACTGACCTCCTGAAAAAAAAGGTGCTGATTTGGCCCATCATTGGATATAATCCTTCTTGGAATACTGGAGCAACCTGGAGCATTATTTCCAATAGTAACTATTTTTGGAATGCTTTCAAAGACAAATCTTCATGCTCAGAGGATAAGATGTCAGTGCTCAGTGGTTCTGTTATCGCAGTCGGATTTGATTTGTCAGCTTTCTTCCAACCAACATAAGGGCTTTAATTGCATCAACCACAGAATAATTTCAAACCATAATCGTTAAGCAACTTAAATACTGCTTTCTATGGGGAAAGGGAGACAGCGACAGAAAGACGAACAAATCTGTTGTTCCCAGCCCTGGTTTATTTTTTTAACACTCTAGCAAAAGTGCAGCTGCTAAGATGCTGATTTAAAGATTCAATTTCCCTTCCTTGTTTCTCTCGTAAGATTGAGATACGATGCATCAGTGCCTGACTTTCAAATCAATGAAAATATTTCCAAAGTCCCTCCGATACCAAATGGTCCTTAAAAGATATGTTGAAATTGTAACTAATCCTGTCAAAATCAAATTATTGACCTCCCTGGCCAGTGTCAGAATTAAAGCTGAATTTGTGGAAAGTTGTCAAAAGGTACTATGAGCAAGCAATTGGGATTGCATTTGAGTGTTACTTTGCAAGCTACACTTATTAGATTAGATTACTTACAGTGTGGAAACAAGCCCTTCGGCCCAACAAGTCCACACCGACCTTCAGAAGAGCAACCCATCCAGAACCGTTCCCCTACATTTGCCCCTTCACCTGACACTACGGGCAATTTAGCATGGCCAATTCACCTAACCTGCACATCTTTGGACTGTGGGAGGAAACCCATGCAGATACAGGGAGAATGTGCAAACTCCATACAGACAGTTGCCTGAGGCAGGAATTGAACCCGGGTCTCGGGCGCTGTGAGGCAGCAGTGCTAACCACTGTACCCCTGTGCCGCCCGATTTTGCAAACGGTCGATTTAACAAATGGTATAAGGCAAACAGCAGAACAATTCACAGGACAGAAGGAGAAACAGTAAATATTCAGCAGGACAGGCAGCATTTGTGCAGGGCGAAACAGTATTAATGTTTCACTTCAATTTTTTTGTCAGAACTTTTCATAAGTTTAATAAAAATTCATCAACCCGCAACATTAACTCCTTTTCTCTTCACAGATGTTACATAACCTGCTGAATATGTCCAGTATGTAGCTTTGATTTAATTTTATTCCCAGTATCTACAGTACACTTCCCTGTATCCCTCAACAGAAGTTTTGGTTTATCTTGGTTCACATCACATACAAGAAGAATTGCTTTCATATTGAAAGGATATAATAGCGAATCTGGAAGAAAACTGTGAATATGTGCTAGTAACAAGTGCACAGAATGACTTACCTGCAAATGGGGAATATGTTTCCAAACTCCAGTCAACAGAACAAGTTCTCCACTTGGCCAGTCATCGGACAACATGAACCATGGCCACAGAAAGGTCCACTTTCAACAGTCTTCCGTACCAAGTGGTAGAGATTAACGGATGTGTAGGAATCTGAAGAGATAAAGCAATGAAATCTGAGTGGATCCATTTTAAAGTAAAAGGCAGATTTTGAAAGTGAAAAAGAAATCACCAGGAAACCCTTCAAACTCAGTCAGCAATAATCGAAACCCTAATCCATTTCAAACAATGCACAACACAAACTTGCTGGTGTTTTCTGGGCACCTTGTGGAATTCTCCATGTGTAGTATTTGCTTTGAACCATTTGCAAACCCATTTTGACATGAATTCTGGTCAAGTATGAAAGGTTGACAACCATCCAGGTACAGCCTGGAGTTTTCCACTCACTGTTGTGAGCAACCTGAGAAAATCATAGAGGTATCAGGGAGGGGTCTTTCAGGGAAAAAAAAAAGATATTTCCTTTGTAAATAAACAATTCACTTTATTGCTACAATAAAGATTTTGGAGAAGCTTGAAGGAAGAGTGAAGACTCTTTAGCTAGGCACATGATTAAAGATTATAGATCTAATCTTCAGGATTATATCACAGAGCTGGAAAAATCTAACATTTAGTGTGCACATCAGATAAACGGTTAAGTATGAGTTTGTAAAGGGACCTCATCATAGGAAGTGACGTAACATCATGTGACTGCTCTTTTGCAGCCTCATGACAAGATAAAGTCACAGCAAAAAGTTCCTCAGGTAAAGGTCATCTTTTTCTTATCTACTCTGCAAATACTCTTGAGCAGCACATGGAGAATAAGTGGCTTATACAGTGGTCACAAGTGACAGACAAGCATGGAATCGTGTTTGTGGTGACTGAAAAAGTGTCAAGAGTGTGGTGCTGGAAAAGCACAGCAAGTCAGACAGCATCTGAGGAGCAGGAGAGTTGATGTTTTGAGCATAAGGCCTTCAAGACTGAAAAACTCACAAGTCTGAATAAAGCAGAAGGTTTATAAGGGGCCTTGGTATGAATCCATGCAGTGAACAGGTCAGTGCAACATTGTATGAAATGGGTGGCTTTGCAAGTAATTGACGAAGAAAAAGCTACATACAAGGAATTAATAGAAATATACGATGCCTACTTTAAATGTGTGAAAAAATAGCATTGTTTTTTGAAGGGTCACCTGACCTGAAATGTTAACTCTGATTTCTGTCCACAGACCTGTTGAGCTTTTCCAGTAACTCCTGTTTTTGAAAAAGTAGCATAGTTGAGTAGGTTAAATTTAATAAGCATAGCCAGGGACGCGGAAAAAGTATTGATACCTTTATATCTGCACTGACTTGAAATGGAGTGAGAGCATGGTAGCTTAAAAAATGGAATTAGCAGGACTGGATTATCATTGGAGTTGGTTGACCACATGCAGTTGAGGGATGATTTATCCTTAACAAAGCCAATTCAATTGAGCGGTTTCACAGGTCGGAAAGGAAAACTGACTGGGGTTTTAGGATGATGGGGACAACCGTATCTCAAAAACAACTGACTTAATGAAGTTCACAATGCTCAAAACAGAAGTTGTTGTACACTAACTAGAAGGAAGAAGGAGTGTGCATCAATCACTTCTGCTAAGCTAGTGTGTCAGGAAAAAGGACTGGTGTGAAAATTCTCCTGCTAAAGAGGCTGAAATCCACTTTGCAAGAAGAGTCACTTGTAAACTATGTGGCAGCAAGAAGCTGAGAAAAGACCAAGATCATGTGACATTACTTCACTTTCTGTGACAATATATCCTATTAGCTTTTTGCACAGACTAAACTACTTTTATTGCATGTCTTTCCAAATTTCTGATTCCATCCAGTATATTCCAATGATAATGTGTGATCTGACATCAACACATTATTCACATTATTACAATAATTGTTGATTACACCACCATAATCAGTACTTTTAGTGACACAGGCAATTTATTTGCAGGCCAGTGACAGGATTGAAGACTTCAGTGTTTTGCCAATGAAGAAACTCATTCAAACTATTTTCTAAATCATAAAGAAACATCTTGCAGAACCTTTCAAAAAACACCTGTCATCTTATGACTCTCAATATCAAAAGGTTACCTTTGTAATCTCACAGAAGCGAAATTTGAACAGCTAATAATTTGGGGCTTTTTTTTTGAATGAATTAATTGCAGCAAAGCTGATGATTCACTTCTGCAGCTCACCACTGCGGCTCCTCTTGAACTCTACCACTCGCAAGTGCTGACAACTGTGGCTTCTGTGGCAGGTCAAGTTTCAGTTCTTGTTTGAATCAGCTCAACTGACCTTAAGACAATTACATGGAGACCAGATAATTGGAAAACCCACACTGCATCAAAGCGCCAGCAAACATGCTGCATCATACTAATTACTAATCATTATGCATTTTCTTCAGAGGTACAAAATGAATCTTGACACCAATGGACGTAAGAAATAGGTTAAAGGTATTTTTGTTTTGATTGACAGTTCTCTGAAGTTACATTTTGACGTATCCTACAGGTTTGTACTGGCAACTGAAGATGCAAGGTGTGAGTGCAATGTTCCAAAAGGAAATACATTACGTGCAATCTCTGGATAATTATCAATAGCTCAACGGTTAAGAAATGGAACCATGCAAAATTGAAAATACAAACTTGTTTTTACATTTATTGGTTCAAACATTTTAAACAAAAAAAGATTTCACGTTTTCAGATGAAATATGAATCAAAATCACAAACCAGATCTATAATTGCACATTTAGTGTTTGTTTCCTGTTCACAAAAAGAGGGATTGAGGCCTTCCTTTGAGAAAAGGAACGGCCCAAATGTTAAATATTCAATATTGTATTCCAATTTTAAAATTAATTAAATGCAAAAATGCTTACGATCATATAAATCTCCAAGGTGAGAACAAGAGGCGGCCATTTGGCCCCTCAAGCCTGGCTCTGCTATTTAGTAATCAGATTGTTAGGGATGTACATGTATGTAAAGTTAATGCTACAATTTCCATTCCCTTGCTTACCACTTCTACCTCCATCAGTTTCTAAGGAAGAGCATACTATTCTGACCCTCAGAAGACTTTAACTCACCTCTCTCTCTCTCAAGAGGGTGACAACTTATTTTCAAATAGTGACATGACTTTGGATTTTTTATACTACAAAGAGGTGCAAAGCAAAATTATAGTAGTTTTTTCCTACAAATCAATAAAACAAAGTAATAATCTTCCTTAAAATGTAAACAAGTGTTTATTGGTGCATAGGAATCAAACGCTAAAGGATTATAAGTCATTATTTTCTTCCAATTGGTTGTGCATTTTCCAGATCAGCTTTTGTAAGTATGTCAATTGGAAATTTTAAAAAGCAATAGCTCAGGCAGAATCTTGCATTGTGCCCCCCTGCACCCTCGCTGAAAATCAGACATTAAACAAGAAGCGACAGACGTGAATCTGGGATCAGGTTGTGTTTGATCACTGATCTCCACAGGGCCTTGAACTGCTAACAGCATCTGTCATGGGAATGGCCAGTGACCTGTGCCAAATTGAAGAGACTGTCTTAACCAGTCAGTCTAGAGGGCGAGTGTTTGTGAAATGGAGCATCTCCTCCTGGGTCATAAGGCATGGCTCAGATTTTCTGACCTAAATTTTCTGCTCTGACGGAAGACAAGATTAGATTTATTCCCAGCGGGAAAACAAAATCATTTTTATTTCAATCCCTGATTGCATCTGTGTACCTGCATGGATCAACAATATCTGTATTTAATTATTAAGAGCTTCAGTCATTGCTTTTCTTTCATCCTTTGGATTACAGCCAGTGTTGTACTAGTGCCAACACAATGGGCTTTTTTAAGCCCCCCCTTTCAGATCAACTCATTAAATGTTTCCCTGAAAAGAAATCAAGTTTTCTTATTTCCCTCTTTTTTTTTTGCTGGGGTACAAGACAGATTTGATGACAGACCATTCCAGAAGTTGGCAGGAATATTCTAGAAACAAGTTGAGGCCAATGTGCCCTTGTGGGAAACAGGTGGTCCTGTCAATTTATTCTGCTTTGCAGTGCTCCTCAGTGTAATTCAGCTCAAAGTGAGTTGGAAAACCAACCAGTGAAGCAAAAGTGATTCAAACATCATTGAATCAGTGACTTCAATAGTTCTGGTTCAGAGTCAATTCTCTCTCACAGAAATGCTGGCCCAGTTTCATATTAAATGTTTTTTAATCTTAAGGTTGCCAACACTTAATTCTTTTTAAGAAAAAAAGTGCATTCAATACCACATTCCTTTGGGAACATCGTGACTGATGTATTTCCATGAGAACACCCCACATAAAAGAAGCTTGAAGCTGTATTAACAAGGCACATTCCACCCACAGTCAAGAAAGCCAGGTTTGTGCTGCTTAATGTGGTCGTGCTATTTTAGGATTATGCAGTCCAGCAGCCAGGAGGGTCGTTTGAGTTAATATGTTCCATATTGCAATGTGATTATTTTTAAACGCTCTATTCAGATTCAAGCAACTTTGCTTCACTCTAGCACTGAGAAGGCTCTGATTGAGGTGGGAACGTTTTGCTACTATAAGGGAAAATATCCAATGTTCCCAGGCTGTTGCATACTTACTGTAACAGTTTGCAGCCAAAAGGACATGTGCTAAACATTTGTCAGCAAAACAGATGTGAACTCAGTTAGCCCCATAGACAGTTATCTTTGGTTACAAAGATTTTTAAAAATCATTTCCAATAATTGAATTAAAACTGTTTTCTGAGCAATAGAAACTTAAATCAATACAGCAGGAATTCAGTGTAGATGGTGTACCTGAGAAAATTAAAATATTTACTGAGCTCATGTCACAAACTCTCATTTAATTTGGCTGTGATTGGGTTTGGGATTTTTTTCCAGTGTGCGTTGCTACAAAATTTCTTGTAGCATTAACTTTAACTACACTCCTCTCTGTAATTGTTGTAAAAGCTGACAACCCTGTCATCTCAAGCCTTTAACTGAAAAGTATTAATTTGTCATTTGCTGTGTACCTTGATGAATAAGCCATGAAATTAATGCCCACAATTTTCTTCCTCACCAGCCTCCCAAGAGGCTTTGTACCCAGCCATCAGTGGATCGTTGCATTCTTTTCTGTCAGATTCTGTTTATTTAGGGAGTACTGAACTATGAGTCATTGCAGCCCAGTCAGATCCTGACTCAGATGTTCCGATGGAGGCCAAGGCTATTCCTGCATGTCCTACTGTCATTCCAGTTAGGATTGGCAATTCAGCTCAAATTCTTTCAACAGCACCTTCTACTACCAAGGAGGCATCAGACACATGGATACATCACGAACTGCAACTTCCCCTCCAAGTCACAAAGTATCCTGACTTGGAACTACTTCATCATTCTTCCAGTTTCATAGGGTCAAAATCCTGGAACTCCCTTCCTAACTGGTGGTCCAGTATCATGTGAGATTTAACAGTTCAAAATGGTGGCTCATTACCATCTCCTCGCAGGTAATTGGGTGGGCATTCAATGCTGAGCTAGCTAGAGATGCCCAAACCCCACAAACACATTTTAAAAGCAGAAATTTTAGATTCAATTCAAAATCTCAACAGATCTATTTTCTTTCTCTCTGCATTTTTGTCCTATAAGACAATGACTGGTTAGGAAAAGGGGCTATTTTGGTGCCTTGTTGGATAAGTATTAAATTAACATGTTCAATTGGGAATACAACTTCAAAGAGAAATCAGATCTGTACCTACCAGTCTTCCAACCCATTAAAGAGAACACAAGGTTCCAATGCTATAATAAAGTCACTGTTTTTAAATGTGGCCAAGTGCAATAAAGTGTATGAATGCTGAACTGAGAATGGGTTTTTTTTTCCTACTCATCATTCGTATTACAGAACTGGTCATTCTGCAGTATTCATAAACTAGCAATTTTTCTCCTGAAACCAATTCCGTGAACATTCTCCTACTCCGATACCTCATTTGACTACAGTCATCACCCAAATTAGCTACACACCCATCTCCAGAACATATCGCATTACTTCAATCATTTCAGCAATCTTATCAAGTTTCAGCAAGTTCATAACAGAAAACTCTTCAGATGTTGGGAAAGCTTTCATTAAAAATTTTAAAATGTGATAAAGACACCAATAGAAAATTTTCAGTATTGCAAGTTTGCTTCAGCTCATTAAATGGTCATTGCGGTAACAGCTGCACTCATTGAGCTCACTGTTAGCTGCTAACTGAACTTAGTTCATTTTTATCAGATGAATGATGTACAGGATCCATTGAAAAGCACAATATTATATATTAAAGACTGAACAAACCTCCATTACATGCGCATCATCCTTGCCGCTGATACTGCTACGATGGCCATAAGCACTTTAGCGTAGTAACAGGAGTCTTTGCTGAGATACTATGTTATAAAGTAAGCACACTGGGGATGTTAAATGGGTTTCAGAAACGCTCAAATTACGGTACAGTGAAGTAGAAAGCTTTTATATACTGGCTGTGTAGGTGATTCATAAAGGGTTGGTTTAAGATAAGTTGTTTCCATGGGGTGGAGGTGGAGGGGGGGGTGGGGAGTGGGGGGTGTTTGTGTCACTGGGCTCAGTAACAATGTAAACCAAAAATAAACTTCATATTTAAAACAGGAACAATATTGCTTTCTCCTTAATAAAAAATGTTTCAAAGCTAGAGTAAAAAGATTACCTGATGGACAGGTAGAAACAGATGCTTTCAAAAGGGAGTTGGATCAATATCTGAAAAGGAAATAAATTGCAGGGACATGGGGGAGAAAAATCAGGGCAGTGGAACTAACTGCAGAGTTAGTAGAGACAGGGAAGATGGCACAAATGGCCTCCTTTTGTGCTCCAGAATTTTGTCATTCTATATTTGCCCCAGTTTCTGGGAAAGCATAAGTGTTGTAAATACTGGATTTGTAAAATGAGTAGATTATACCATCAAACGTTGGCATGTTTCAATACTTTGTAGCAGCTTTGTATGTGGAAGTAGCAAAGTGAAAATGCAAACTAGCAGAGATCAGGAACTATTTCAACTTGGAGGATTTTGTTTTGATTCTGAATTATTAACTAATATTAACTGACCTTAAACAGTATTATCATTTGTGGGTCGGCAGGATACATGATTTTAGCAAGGAAATTGTAACCATGTCACAAACACTTATTGTATAAAACTCAATTTTTACTACGTAGTCAACTGTTCAGAAAAGCATGAGAGCAATAAGATTCTTCTGCACTCCAAGCAAATTGTCATTGATGAAGTTGCATGGGACGGGAGTGAGGGTTTAATTGTCAGAGGGAATGAATTAAGCAGAAGACTGCACAGCCTCACGGTTTTACAAGAAATAAATATGGTTTAATACTTAACTCTTTATCTTTGTTTCCAGATTTTATTTGGTTTCTCTGCTGTACGATATTTTTAAAAAATGAATGGATTAAATTGATGACAGACAGCTTTAAGCCAACTGTCAGCTTTCTTTCATCGTCCCTGGTATCCTCCCATTCTGCATTATGTTTTGCTCATGGTTGTTTTAACTCGAGTATTAAACATTAAAATTTCTCAGAAATTAACTGGCTAAAGGTGGCAGATTTTCTTGACTGAAATAATAACGGATCAAAAACTTATAAACTTAACCAACTTTAAACTGACTTGTTCAGCTCTAAGCAGATGTGGGAAAAAAATGTCTATCAGTATTTTTTTTAAGTGGTAGAATTTGCCCACTTGACTCAGACACTCAGGGAATAGCGCAGAAACACTTTAATGGAATAAAATGAGGTGTACTGACCAATTTTGCAAAGAAACATGAGTTCAAAGCAGAAAGAATTAGTTTCTGACTGAAGAGTAATTTCTGAAGTGGATTTACTGCCCATCATTAATTGCACCCTGGGCTTTCTCGCTCTCCAGCAGTCTGCTTCCTTTGATCTGAGAGATTAGACTAATTGCTACTGTAAGATGTTGCAGAGCACGCTCAATGCTGAACATGGAAATCTGTATTGAAATTAAACCTGTCAAACTGCATGATGAAACTGGAACAAACTCAAATGGAAGGGTGAGGCAGCCATTGAACCTTTTAATTGAACATCATTGAAATGTTACGTGATACAAGTATCTGACGTTGTATGAATCGGTATTTTCTCTGGAATACAGTGCTTACATGAGATCAAAGGAAGACTATTAGAGGAGCTAATCTAAACGGTGAATACTTCATCCTGTTGATAATTCCTAAATGTTTATTTGTTTGCCTTCTGGAAGTGATTTTCATGTTGCTTAGGGTTTGTTTCAATAGACAAGACTGCTGATGGATCATTTTTCTCAATATTCCAAGAATATGAGACAATGCAATCTTTGTAAAGAAATATAAAGTCTTTTATCGTGAAAGGTGTTTTTGGCTTAATTAAAAATTAAATCTTTTGTTTTTTCTTAAAATTACTTTCATGCACCTTTTCTCCTAATTCTCTTTATTTAAATTCATGGCATCTTATTGGGCTCCCTGATGTGACTTGTGTCATTATAAAGCCCCACTATCTCATTATTTTGGAGCGATAGGAGAGAAGTGGTGAGGGAGATGGTCCAAAGACCAGATGACTACCACCTTCATTCTAAAGCAAGTCTACCAGCATCACCCCTTGTACAAGATCCATTTTGGCCTTGTAATAATTTCTGACACCAAAGAGGGGGAAAGAAAAGGTTACTCTGATAAACAACACTAAGTTCCCCTGCAGCCCACAAGATGAGAGTAGGTTTTGAATTAGCAGCAGAACAGACAGTAATTGCATTTATTGCCTTTGATTTTGTATGAATTTTGAAATGTAATTCTTACAACACAGCATCTGGCTCAAAATAAAAGCCACAATTGTGTGGATACATATGAGTATTTAAAAAAGATTAACTGCAGCAAAATACTAAAATGAACAATGTTATTGTGAAAGAGTCACTTTGTGCAACATAATGTCAAACCTGGCTTATTAACATCGCAAAGTATCTCATTACCTCCGCCTTCACCCCTGGTGGTGCATCTGTATCTCAGCATCCAAAAGGTATGACAGCAAGGGGTCTTTGAGTTGCAGAATGAAAGCACAGAGTTATACAGAGTCTGTGAGTGGTTTGAATATGGGAGTGTGCCCATCGTGAGGCCTAGCGTAACACCACTGAAACCTTAAGACGATTCACAGCCATTAGAAAGAGAACACAACCATTCTGGATGTCACTCTAGATTAGATTCCAGATTAGCAGCACTGGTGATTCGCACACCACACTGTTGAAATATTATTGTATAAAGAATGAGCAGAGCAGTTAGTATGCATAACCTGCAACATAAGACTAAGTCTATGAAATAAAAGTAGCAATGGGTCTGATTTTGCTTTTTTTTTCAGAAAATTCAAACTAAAGCACATATCTGCTTTGTATTGCAAATTGTTCAGTATACTGACAGTATTTTCTATAATTGTTCGTCTTGATCTTTCAAATGGAAAGTCTTTATAAGCTCCATTGTACTAAATCATTCTGAATCCAAGGTTTAGATCTCCAGGTACTCCGTGTACAGAACCAAACACTGGAACTGATTTGCACCAAACCAACCCAATCCATCTAACGTGTCCCTCCATGCATTTGTTACTGTCTTAGCTTGTGGAAACAGAACTAAATACACCATGAAGAGTAGATCAGCAATAGCAATACTTTTGATGAAAAGAGCATCTTAAAAGTACCTTTGTGAAGGCATAAGTAATTAAGTCAGTGAAAAGGAATAGGAGGAAATGCTGGTAGGATGAAATGAAGTGATGGAGGCCAGTGGTTGCACTGAATAGCCTGTTTCCGTGCGTTAAATTCTCCATGGGACTCAAAAGAGGAAAACTGTTTGGATTATCAAATGGGAAACTCCATGTTTAAAAGACCAATTACGTTGTGTTCTCTCTATAGTGAAATGAAAAATGGAAACATATTTAAAATCCTGTTTGAAGTCAATTTTCCTTACTGCAAGCTAAAAACTACTGAGACATCAGGAGTAGACCTCCAACTGTTGGACAGATTCGAAGACTGCATTGTTTTTCCCCTTCCTTCATCAGTCAACAACAAAAAAAAAAGAAACAGGGTGTAAGCAACTGTAGCTGATTACTATCTACAGGACTGTAATCTAAGTGGAGCCATCTAGACTGGTGCAAGCTTTTCACCAAAGTTAAGATTGTCAGTTTTAGATCCTCCCATATGTTCCCCTGGTTAGGAGGGTGGAGCAGACCCGCCCCAGCTCTAACGTTCCAACCCTGAATCCAGAAGATCAATCTGGATTTTGCATCACATGTGTTTTTACCATTTGGTCAATTCTTTCCATGCTGCTGTTTGCCATTCTATTTAATTGGTAGCACCATCACCAAATGGTAGCTATGGCATCAACGTAACTTTTACTTACTTCCACCCATGTGGGCTTCCAAATGTTTCCTACACACTTTTGCTTGCTCCTCTGCCTTCAGGTGGAAAACCTTCAAGTGCGTCAAATAAAACAGTTTCTAGTCCATTAATGTGGCAAAGCTCTGACATGAATACATGGTAAAATATGACCTTCAATGCTTACTAGTGCTTTGTTCTATGATGCAAACTGTGTGTATACATTTCAGCTATAATTATAGTGGCCTTACCATCTTTAGCTCTCTAAATAATTTCAAATCACATACAAAAGGAATGGTATAGGTATCTTCAAAGCTTTTAATTAAAAGTCCTTTCTCCTTTGATCACTTTTGCAGTTTTCCCATCTGTTTCACAGGATGATGGACCAGAGAAGCACTTTCTCATACTTGGAATACAAAAGTAATGGATGACTTATGGAGAAATTTCTTCTTTTATTTCACAGGATGTGGGCAATATTGCGAGGTTGGCACATGTTGCCTATCCCGAAGTGCAAGTTATGGTCGGACGACTTTAACTCAGGCAGTTCATGTGGTGTAGGGACATCAACAGCACTGATAGGGATGGAGTTCCAGAATTTAGACTTACCGACAGAAAAGGGACAGTTACATGGTTCCATGTCAGCATAGGGCATGGGTTGGGGAATCTTGCAGGAGGTAGTGTACACAATATCTGCTACCCTTGCCCTTGTGAGTGATAAAATCATGGGTTAGTAGATGCTGTTCAAGGAGCTTGGCTGAGTTGCTCCAGTACATTCTGTAGATGGTACTGCTGCTGTTTGTCATGGTGAAGGGACTGAGTGCTGAAGGTGGTAGATTGATAGAGAGAAAGCAGGAAATTATAGACCAGTTAGTCTGACCTCAGTGGTGGGAAAGATGCTGGAGTCTATTATAAAGGATGAAATTACGACGCATCTGGATAGTAGTAACAGGATATGTCAGAGTCAGCATGGATTTATGAAGGGGAAATCATGCTTGACTAATCTTCTGGAATTTTTTGAGGATGTAACTCTGAAGATGGACGAGGGAGATCCAGTAGATGTAGTGTACCTGGACTTTCAGAAAGCTTTTGATAAAGTCCCACATAGGAGG
>NC_057720.1:70525567-70598925 GCF_004010195.1 Chiloscyllium plagiosum | reverse complement strand
CTTACACTGAAAGACTGAAGCGACTGGGCTTGTATACCTTGAGTTTAGAAGACTGAGAGGGGATCTGATTGAGACATATAAGATTATTAAAGGATTGGACACTCTTGAGGCAGGAAACATGTTTCCACTAATGGGTGAGTGCCGAACCAGAGGACACAGCTTAAAAATATGGGGTAGACCATTTAGGACAGAGATGAGGAGAAACTTCTTCACCCAGAGAGTGGTGGCTGTGTGGAACGTTGTGCCCCAGAGGGCAGTGGAGGCCCAGTCTCTGGATTCATTTAAGAAAGAGTTGGATAGCGCTCTCAAGGATAGTGGAATCAAGGGTTTTGGAGATAAGGCTGGAACAGGATACTGATTAAGCATGATCAGCCATGATCATATTGAATTGTGGTGCAGGCTCAAAGGGCAGAATGGCCTACTCCTGCACCTATTGTCTCTTGTCTGTCTGCAAATTAAACAGACTCTCGTTTATCCAGGATGGTATCAAGATTCTTGGGTATTGTTGGTGCTGTACCCATTAGGGCAGGTGGAGAGTGCTGACTTTTGTCTTGTAGATAGTGAACAGGCTTTGGGAGGTGAGTTACTCACCCCAGTATTCCCAGCTTCTGAGTTGCTCTTGATGATTAGATTCCCTACAGTGTGGGAACAGGCCCGTCAGCCCAACAATTCCACACCAACCCTCCAAAGAATAGCCCACCCAGACCCATTCCCTTCTGACTAATGCACTTAACACTATGGGCAACTTTGCATGACCAATTCATCTGATCTGCACAGCTTCGGACTGTGGGAAGAAACCGGAGCTCCCGGAGGAAATCCATGCAGACACGGGAGAATGTGCAAACTCCACACAGACAGTTGCCAGAGGCTGGAATCGAACCTGGGTCCCTGGCACTGAGAGGCAGAAGTGCTAACTACTGAGCCACTGTGCTGCCCCTGAGTTGCCACAGTATTTATATGGCTAGTCCAGCTCAATTTCTAGTCAATGTTAACTCTCAGGATGTTGACAGTCAGTGGTGCGGATGCCATTGAATGGTATTACTTCCCTTTTGCAGCCATCCATCTTTGTTCTCATGGCCAGCTCTGCTCCCAGTCATCATGGTTCTTTAAAATGTGTGGTCATGTTACGTTGACTCACATAGCAATTCTAGCCCTGAAGCAGGCCATCAGTCTAAACTATGTGTGTCACAGAATTGAATCAGTGAGGGAGGCTCATCAAGTCTGCACAAGTCCTCCAAATGAACAATGATTCTCCCATCTTCTCCTCATAACCCTATCTATTCCAATTCTCCTTGAATGTTTCCATGGAACCTGTCTCCAAGAATCTCAGGCTCGGCATTCCACTTGCCAAGTGAAAATGCTTTTTTTCCCCTTGTGCCCCTTTTGTTTCTTGAATGAATTACTTGCCATCTGTGCCTTCTTTCCACAAGCAGGAACAATGTCTTCCTAACCACTCTGACTGGGCCGTTGATGATTTTGAATGCCTGAATCAAAGCTCTTCTAAGCTTTCTTTTCCTCCAAGTCAAACAGTCTAAACTTTTCTCCAATCTCTCTTCTGAATTGAAATTCCTCATCCCTGGTACAATCCTTAATTAATTTTTTTTCTGCATTCCCTCCAGTGACTTCACCTCCTTCTTAAAGTGCAACATCCAGAAATAGACGGTGATTATCTTCCAGAAGAGTGGTCTTTCATCCTACTGTAACTATTATTTTCAGCAACTTTGGTTCCTGTAAAATTTCTCTTAAATACACTGAAGCTCCTTGACCTAATTACTTCAGGAGATAGCATGTTTCACAATCTTCCCTAAATTATATCCTTAGTCTTAACCCTTTCAATTCGAGAAACATCTCCTGAATTCCTTACTGGACTTATTAGGTCTTAATTTTGAATTTCCCTGGTTACCTTTTGCTCTTGATACTGGGCAGTACTCATGAAATGTTCCTCGCTGTGACTCTCACAATGTTTGGGCATCTACGAGACATGTAATAATCAAGGCAGGATGTGCTTTTCCCATCAAAAGGAAGGAAGTAACTTAACCATACACTTGTGAAACTTATAGAAACAAATAGTTTTGAATGAAGGATACATTCTAGTCAGCACGCTGTGTACATAACCCCTCTGATCTTCTTTAAAATAGTCCCATAGGTTCTTTTACATCCATGTTAAAGAGCAGAGGTACCCTGTTTTACATCTCATCTGGTTGTGCTCCAGTGGAGATGCAGTTTGAAGCACGGACACATTGAACTGTATGGATTATAATTTAATTTTGGAAACAATACTGGTTCCAGGTGAATGGATGTGTTATATTTAGCCTGTTGCTAGTACAGTTATTTTATATTATTCTGTGATTCAGACCGACTTTGAGCAAAAGTGCGCACATGAGGTTTTGCCTATGAGCAACTCACCACTGACTCACATTTTCTCTCGTAGGACGCTTACTCTCGGTCCAAGTACATTGGATGAACATTTCCATCATCTGTAGGAGGATTATTACACATTTGGTTATACAACCAGTTTCTTGCTGGATGAGGCCTTTCTTAAAAAATATATTCAACTTCAGTCTATTAGAGCAAAATGACATGTCTACATACTTAACCGATACCCACAGTTATCTCCGGTTTAAATAAAAGCAATCATCGACAAGACTTTCATCCAATTGAACAGGAACGTTAGTGTTTTTCTGGTGTCTGGCTCCAAGTGGATTCAAGAGTTTCAAATCGAGAGGGTGAAGATTCTGATCAGCTTCACTTTAGTGCAGATCAGAAGCCCATATTGCAAATCTAGCTTGTGCTTTTTTTTGTTCAGTTATGTTAGTAACAGAATATTGACGTTTCACGGCTTGTATCAAGGAAAACTGCTTTTGAAGGGATGGTGTTGTAGTATTAGGAGATCACTGTAAATCAAACAATTCAGCAGGTGAGGGTAGCTCACCTTAAACTCCAATGATCTCGGCTTTGTTGTTTTCTCAAAAAAGAAGTGTTGCCTACTCTTGTCTGACAACAGACATAATGACAGATTACAGCCCACTTATGGATGAAGTGAACTTTTAATTCCAGCATGTTTTTTCTTCAGAAAGAGGACTGTTACAGCCAAACAATGACTGCAGGTGTACATCTTGATTGAGTTTTTTTAAGAAGTAAGTTAGAGGATTGATGAGGGCAAAGCGGTAGATGTGATCTATATGGAGTTCAGTAAGGCATTCCCCATGGGAGACTGATTAGCAAGGTTAGATCTCATGGAATATAATGAGAACTAACCATTTGGATACAGAACTGGCTCAAAGGTAGAAGACAGAGGGTGATGGTGGAGGGTTGTTTTTCAGACTGGAGGCCTGTGACCAGTGGAGTGCCACAAGGATCGGTGCTGTGTTCACTACTTTTCATCATTTATATAAATGATTTGAATGCGAGCATAAGAGGTATAGTTAGGAAGTTTGCAGATGACACCAAAATTGGAGGTGTAGTGGACAGAGAAGAAGGTGACCTCACATTACAACAGGATCTTGATCAAATGGGCCAATGGGCTGAGAAGTGACAGAAAGAGCTTAATTTAGATAAATGTAAGGTGTTGCATTTTTGGAAAGCAAATCTTTGCAGGACTTATACACTTAATGGTAAGGTCCTAGGGTGTGTTGCTGAACAAAGAGACCTTGGAATGCAGGTTCATAGCTCCCTGAAATGGAGTCGCAGGTAGATAGGATAGTGAAGAAGGTCATTGGTATTCTTTCCTTTAATTGGTCAGAGTATTGAGTACAGGAGTTGGGAGGTCATGTTGTGCATGTACAGAACATTGGTTGGACCACTGTTGGAATATTGCATGCAATTATGGTCTCCTTCCTGTCGGTAAGATGTTGTGAAACTGGAAATGGTTCAGAAAAGATTTACAAGGGTGTTGCCAGGGTTGGAAGACTTGAACTATAGGGAGAGGTTGAATAGGCTAGGGCTGTTTTCCCTGGAGCGTCGGAGGCTGAGGGCTGACCTTTAAAGAGGTCTATAAAATCATGAGGGGCATGGATAGGATAAATAGACAAAGTCTTTTCCCTGAGGTGGGGTGTCCAGAACTAGAGGCCATAAGTTTAGGGTGAGAGGGGAAAAATATAAAAGAGACCTAAGGGGCAACTTTTTCACACAGAGGGTGGTACGTGTATGGTATGAGCTGCCAGAGGAAGTGGCGGAGGCTGGTACAACTACAACATTTAAAAGGCATCTGGATGGGTATATGAATAGGAAGGGTTTGGAGGAATATGAGCCAGGTGCTGGCAGGTGGGACTAGATTGGGTTGGGATATCTGGTTGGCATGGACGATTTGGACTGAAGGGTTTGTTTCTGTGTTGT
Source organism: Chiloscyllium plagiosum (assembly GCF_004010195.1). NCBI lineage: Eukaryota > Metazoa > Chordata > Chondrichthyes > Orectolobiformes > Hemiscylliidae > Chiloscyllium > Chiloscyllium plagiosum. The sequence continues at coordinate 70,594,590 of NC_057720.1, read as the reverse complement.
ACATCTCTATGACTCCATGACTGCTCAACTATCAATTGCAGTTCTCCTGATACTAGCCAATAAAACAGCTGCAAAATTCCACTATCTACTCTTCACGAATGAAAAAAAAATCTTCCTGGTCCAAATTTATGTCTCACATCTTATTCCTAATCTATGTTCAATTGTGTTACATTATTACTTCTCTTGTTTAGTAACTAATAAGCTAACTCTTTTGTTAACTCAAAGCCTGGTTAAATTGGCTCCATTTAAAACTCAAATTCATTTGGTCTGGGAGAAATGCATCCATAAAGGAAGAGATGCTTTGTAAATTAACCTTGTTGCAATCAATCAAGGGAATAAAGAAGGTGAACTTGTTCATCTCTTCTTACCCAGGAACTTAATGATATAGTGCATTCCACTTGGTACTGTAGTAAATAAGGACCCTTGTTTAAGGAGTGGTCACAGGGCAACAAAAAGAAAGAAAAGTCTGTATTGATATAGATCCTTTAAATATATCTCACATGCTTCAAATGCAATGAATTTCTTCGTAACAATTATTCTTGTAAATGTGGAAAGACATTTTGTGTATGGCAATCTATAAAAACTGCATTGGAATACTGATCAGTTTATGTGAGTACTTATGTTGTGGCTATTGAGTGAAGGTCTGTTTTTTAAAATGAACAACTTCCTGTCTTCAAATCATGCCTTAGGATCATTTCAAAGTTCATCTCAACCAAAATAAAGGCAGTCAAACTGAAAATTGCAACAGTAACCAATTTTTGAAAAGAGCTGTTGATTTAATAATTTTAAAAGTTCTTGTGCTAATTAGATGTTGGTCACTTACACAATGTCTTACATTGAAGTAAGCTTAGTATCTTTACCAGAAAATGAAGTTGCAGTGATCACTTTTTATGGATACTAACTGACTGAGAATGCTTGGGCAAATTTGAGATGTGATTAATATTGTAACATTAGAAGGTTGACATAGTGGTTCAGATTGCTTTATGTCAGAATTCTTTTTATAGCAGTAAGAATTTATATAAAATCTATTGTGCAACTAGATCTCTAACATACCCAACAAGGGTCCCATATTATTTGCTGTATCCTATTTCCATAATTAGTCTGATGATGATCTAATCCTTTTCTTATGGTAGTCACAGCGTGGATCAATTCATGTCATTGGGGTGGAAGTAATTACACTATAGATTTTTTTTCCATAATGAGCACATACAAAACTGGTTATTGCAAGGATTGACAATTGAAAGACAATGGAAAATATTAGATGTATTGCAAACAAAGGAAGTTATTTATGGAACTAATTATGTCTAGAATAATGTCTAGAATATACTTAGCTCTCTACACACCATAGTTAACAGTACCTCCTGAAGAACTGGCTCACACACCAGCCATATGTCTTTGTTTCTTGCTGGAATAAATTGAAACTAATGTCCTATTGTTTCCCCGTGATAAATGCCTGCTTTGTCTCATTTCAAGGACTTGCTCTTTTTAAATTCAGAAACTTAACACGTTTTGATATCTTAAGACAATGGATTTCAACCTCAGTTCACACATGCATGTAAATGGCAATTGTGTTAGAGATTTGTAAAATACATTAGATTAAGTCAATGCAGTAATGGTGAGCAGTATGCTGCTGAGTAATATCTGAGTGATTAAAATTTACCTTTGCTCTTTCATGTTGCTGTTGTTAGTATGTTGGCCAAGGAATATACACGACCTAATAATACTACACAAAGTCTCATTTTCAGGCCATTGTGGGGAAGGAGGAAATTGTGTTGTGAAATGAGCCATAAATAATTTTCTTTTTGCCTGTTTTCTTCATTTGAGAAGATGCAAAGTATGGACCTTTCCTCCTGTCTGCTTTTGTGATATCTAATGAAAATGCCCCACACTGCATGAGCGAGCTGGCAGTACTTGTGGTCAGTTCGGCCACAAAGGAAATGACCACCGAACCCAATCCTATCCTGGGCCAAAACCATAATATTGTGTGAGCCAACAACAGGATTCAATGTATAACAATCCAGGTTGCACAACCCTACCTAATTACTCCATCTTAGTCCCCCAAAAACAAACCAACCGCTACCAATACTATTCTGGACCCAAACTCTGCTACTGGTGATTTTTCATTTATCTCCATCTCTCCATTAAGCGCTGAAACTATTGATACAAGGGGATTCTGATGACTATACAATGTTAATGCCTTACATCATGCTACTAAACCTATCTGCACCGTTTAAATACAAAGTTCGTCTGATCAATTAGACTTCCACATTTGATGCTTGCTTTAAACCAAATAAAATGGGCAGCACTTGTGTTCAAAGAGGTAATGTCAAAAAAGTAATTATCATTTGCTGTACATTCAATATAAAACGAGTTTTGTGCCAGCCAAGTTTAATAATGACATTGAAAACAAATCTCAGGCTCAGAAACATTACAATAGGAGCTTGAAAACAAACAGTAAATCTCATCAATGGATTTTTTGCATAAACAGATTTAATAAAGAGAATGAACCACCTGTTTTCAGAAGTATTAGATGTGGTAAGTCTTGCGTTCTCAAATCATGAAAAAGAAAGATATAGTATAAGGTACCCTGTAATGATGCTTCAAAAGGTTTTTTTTAAAGAAAACACTAGCAACATACTGTACTGAAAACCAAAATACCAGATGTTGCAAGATGTAGCAGATGTTCCTGTTTTTGAAAATTTAAGAAGTTTGACAGAATGGTAATTGATGGCACAACTCAGGCATAAAAGCATTTTTAAAAAAAGATTAGTGTACACAGTGTTGAATTATGCAATGTGTTTATTAATGGCATCCTAACTTTTGCAAGGGTTAGTGTCTCACTTTTTCTGTACTACTGCTGTCCTCTTCTGAGTTTGGTGACATGACCTGAATTGTGTTTCCTGTGGCTATTATTGTCAGCAGGAATAACTGGGGCAATTGAGAATTCAGTGGCTGTTTGTCTCTGTCTGTGTTCAGGGTTACGAGCCACATCCCAATGATAGAAACCAGTTTGCAGTTTCAGTAATGGCAGAAGGGATAGAACCTTAGGACAATAGCTGCTTCAGGGCAGAGATCAAGTCTTCATGGCTGCATGAAGGAGGGACAGGATACATGTTGTGAATCTGCTCCTTAGTCATACTGCAGATTGAAATTGAAAATGGAGGCTCCCTTATAGAAAAGGAAAGACCATGAGGCCTGAAAGAACAAAGACCAATTCTTGGGTAGATCACTGTTATATCATCGGCAATTTCAGTTTCCCCTTAAATGTCCAGTCTCTTCCTCTTTATTCTCCTGCCCCCAGATCTACGTCCTGTTCATTCTCACTTGCCTCTCTTTTTCCTGTGCTTTATCACGAGCCCACGCCACCTCCTTTCTTGGTTCTGATGTCTACTCCAATCTGGTCTTTCTGAGTCATTGTTTCTTTTCCTTGTGTTGTAGCCTGTCAAAGACTTTGTTTCACCCTCTGATTCACATGGCACACTACAGATGAGCAGAGCAAACCGTTCCACAAATGACCTGGTTGAGATTGGTGAAGCCAAGCGTTCAACTAATAGCTGAATGAAGAACACAACAATCCAGTTTTACACCCCTAAAGTGCTGTTAGTACTTTTTCCACAGCTGTTGCATAGAAACACTCTTTCTCCCTGTCAGCACCTAGCAAGGAAATGAGGATGGAAATAAAAACTAAACTGATATACAAAGATTTACAGTGGGATTCAAACAGTATTATTAGGTCTGAATTCTATTTACTCTGACAAGTAAACTGATAGCAAAAAAAACTTACATTTCTTTTTAAAAAACACCCTTTTGAATTCTTTTCACAGCTGAATTTATGCTTGTTTCAGTCTGTTCCACTGTCTGGTCTCATGATATTTTTGTCTTTTGCTTTCTGAAAAGAGAAGGAAAAGATATATTTAGTACAGGAATTGATGTTTCAGTGATTTTTCAACATGTTGCACATATCAGTATTACCACTCTCAGTAATCGGTGAAAACCATCAATTCCCAAGAAAATGCTTTTGTATGATTTCAAGACACAGAACTGTCACATTTATTAGGTATTGGTCACTTGCTTATAGATTTTCTTATTACGTAGATATTTGACGATGTAATAACTCTGGGATGTAGTGAATAAAACTGAAGATTATTGTCCTGAAGTACTCTTCATCTCACCACGTATCTTTACAAAGTGGCACAGAAGCAAATGTGAGAATTTTTGCTTATTGAAGAAATCGTCCCAACATTCAATTTCCTTACTAAGTTGTGGAATTCTAGATGCTTTAGTTTATCTTAAAATGAATAGTGTTTTATTGTTTTTAATGACCTGATGTTCAAACCTGTCAGAATTCCCTGAAAATATCATTGATTACAATAATGGTCCCACCCAGTCACAGTAAATATTTCAGCAACTATTTTAAAATGAGACACTGGGATTTTCTTTTATCATTCCTCAACGTATTAAGCCCAACTTCAAACAACCAGGCCAATAAGATTCATCAAAACTAAAAAGTAGCATCATGCATCATTCACAAGATTAAGAAAACAACTGCATGATAAGGCTTGAAATTGATTGACAAAATAAACCTGCTCAGAGATTTATTACAAACCTCTGGAGCAGTGGCTCTTGAACCCAAGTCTCTCAGTGCAGTGATAGGGACACCACCACTGCACCACAAGAGGGTCCAAACATCTTCTAATCCACCTGCTCAGAGATGTCACTACACATCTCACAGCAGGTGGGACTTGAACCCAAGTCTCCTGGCTCAGAGACAAGAACATTACCACCGCACCACACCGCAAGAGTGCTTTAGACCTGTCTTACATTTAGTTTTAAATGTAATCTATTTTTCTGATCAAAGATATTATGACACACTTGGAGCAGGTGGGACTTGAACCTGTGCCTCCTAATCCAGAGACAGGGACCCTAACACTGTGCCATGAGAGCCCTTTTGACCTGTCTTGTAAGGATAAAACAATGATGAATAGCATCTGTGGGGATAGTTACTAGGATAGTTGACTATCAAGCCCAAGTACAGAAGGTGAGCTCCTACCATTCTGAACACAGTTTTTTTTCCAAATATCAGCTCCCAATAATAAAGGTAAGTACTAGTTTGATAAGTTTGAATTAATGAGAGTTTGGTTGCACATTACTTGCTTCCTGGGTTGAATCACTATTCATTCAATTACTTCTGCATGCTAATCTATCTTGACCTATAAAAGCAAAATTGACCTAATGCTCGAATGTGCTCTCTGTGACACTCTGCAAATCCTTTGCACAACGAAAGGTAGCATTGGAGAAATCCTCTCTTCCAATGCTTACTTTAGGGATAGAAATGGAAAATGTTATTTAGGCGAATTTGCTGTAATTAAGTTTCAAGCCGTTTTGAGGTGCAATAAATCAAATGAGAACATGGCAACTACTAGCATTTCAATCCGTCATCTCCATTAAGCCTAACCACAAAACTGCTGTCCCGATTGCCCCAAGAATGTTAGGAAACCACAACTTAAATAGTACAATAGTAAATTTGTGATTATTGAATTCAACCAGGTCATGTTCTAACATCCTTTTGAAAAAAAAAATCAGCAACTTATGAAGAACAATATGAAGCACAGTACAATATGGACTTTTATTTCAACTTCCGTGAGTCTCCATTTTCAGTCTGCTGCAATTCCACACCTAGTAAATGACTCCAGGCTGTAGACAGTCTTTTGTTTAAATGTAACCACTTTTGTTTAAATGGAAAAATTCGGTACTACGTCCAGTGAATGTTGAGCCTTGATGTGCTGTTGGGACCACAACTAAATGCCTTAATAGAACTGGTCAACAACAAAAGTCAAGTTAACCCAAAGCAAGATTCCACTGAGAAACCACACCAGCGGGCAGACTTCCCACCCAGCAGAGGAAGTCACAGAGATTATAAACTTCATTTCAAATACTGCAGTCCCCTTCTTGTGGTGTGTCCTGGTCACTTAATAAGGGACTGGGGTGAGGTGTAAGGGAAGGCAATAGAATTCAGGACTGAGGAGGTTTCCCTCATAGTATCCAGTGAAAGGTCAGTGGTCTCAACAGGGGAGGAGCTCCTCTGGTTTCTAGCTTCTCCTGAGTGGAAACTGCGAATCTCCGATTGATGCAAAAGTCCCTCCATTTACAAAGCTGAGGCTCTGGCCTGCAAAAGAACCTTGCAAGGATTTGAGCAAGTGAGGAACATGTTTATTTGTAAGTGCCCCGCCTGTCAGGTGAGAAGGCACAAGATCAACCCCTTTCCTTTGAGCTTCTTAACCGTGGATCAAAGGTCCCAATAATTCAGCCTACTGTTTGAAGTTGCAGTGCTGCATGAGGTGCAAACAAGGTCTGTCTGTAATGATAAATTACTAAAGTAAAGCCAGTGGTGAGTCATTTTATGAAAGGTTCAAATAGCAGAAGGCACAGCAGATGTATTCTCTACAGACTCTGTACATGTGCCAGTTTCCAGGGACCTCTTAGCTCCTCTGGAACTGCGACAGCACTCAGGTGCTGGGAATGACAGCCAAGTCAAACTGCATGGCCTGGGGGATGTTCTGGCTCCACATGGGCAGCACTCCAGAGGCACTTCATGCAAACCCGAGACAGTGTGTCTGCGGCAAAATAAAAAACAGCAACAAGGGGCTCAGCTGCAGCCGATACCATCAAACGCTGACTGTCTACAGCCCGGAGTCATTTACTAGGTGTGGGATTGCAGCAGACTGAAAATGGAGACTCACGGAAGTTTCAAGTGTCTGTGGGTTGCTGCTTTTGATAATTTTAGACCCCCTTAGTTGATCCATTCTTAGCTAATGACATTAAACTTTTGATGGTTTCAGTTTCCAACTGTGTCTTGTCCCACTTCCTGTGCAACATTTAAGACTGTTACTGGTCTCAGATAACCTCAACCCAGCTATAATGATGAGAACAGATTAAAACTATAGATTTGGTAGAACTAATCCAAATAAATCCACAGAATTTACAGTTTAACAATGGAGTGTGCAGTTGTAATAAATTGAAAAGCAGGACAGAGGCTGAAAGCACAATATCTTTCGAATGGTACAGAACAACCAGTATTTCTTAGTTTTGATTAATGAGTCTTCACGATATAGTTTTGAAAACAAATTAGATCAAAACAAAAAAATTGTCGTTGAGAAGAAATGATCAGTTGGTGACATGGATAGTTCCATCACCCCCTTACTTAGACTGTATAAAACTGCCCTACTAAAGTACCCAAACTCCTTTAGACATAGCACATATCAGAATAATTGTCTTTATTTAATTTCAGCTCTCAGGACAACAGGAAAAAAAAAATTTAAAGTTGACAAAATGCTAGTCTTTTGGGGGGGGGGGGGCAATACAAATTCAGAACATTCTAGACTACAGATTTAGTTGCAGAAAATTCTACTTAAGAATCGCCTAGATAGGAGATCAAGTTTGTTATGGATTTGACCATTGAGCCTATTATCCAGTCTTATTGTAATCCTGTTCCTTGCAATCTTAATGCAAATTAATGGTTCAAATTCATTTTTCCTATGTCCCATGTTGATGGATTTTTGTCTACAGTTATTTTCACTCTGAAGTCGCTTTCACAATCTTAGCTTTCTTGTAAATATCAATGGACAAGGTTACTCTGAATGAGTTATCCTATGCCATTTTAATTATCATCAACATTTGAACCAAGCGAAAATAGCAGCACTGCAATAAAACTGGACACACTGAACTAAAATCTGCTTTTTTGCGTTCTATTGCACTTAACACCTGCAATGACACTACTTTCTATGCAGACAGGATTGGAAGATAAGCCATGTCTGGGAAACCAAATTTCTTGAGACTGTACATGACTTTTAAGAGGAACTGACTGCCTTTCCCATTGAACAATAGAAATGATGAAATGCAGTCGAGAACTCAAGTGCAGAAACGATCAATTCTGCTGCTACATTTGGTATCGCATTCACTGCAACTGAGAAGATTAGGGGCTGATGTAATCAGAGTGCTCAATACATCGAGTAGTGAAAGTTACTTCCGGGAGTTGGTGATTCAGCATGGAACAGCTTTAAAATTACTATTAGCATTGGGAACAATAACAGGAAGGATGAAATGGTTTTGTTCTCATAAAAGATTTATTAGGATATAAAATACCCCCTTTACAAGCAGTCATTGATACAACAACAATCACAACATTTAGGTAGGAATCTGATAAATACTTGAAGAGGAATCTAATGAATTTCTGAGGAAGGGAAATGGAATTTGGGTAATTAGCTCCTTTATGGAATTAGATTAACACCTTGAGCTGAGTGAGAACCTTCTGTTTTTTTAATTTAAATTTTCTTTCTGAAAATATTGGTGAAATTGCAGGAACTTGCATTGGTGAACGAGCATATTTATTTCAAATTCCTTTGTCCAATGTTTCAATTAAGATCTCTGCTAAATTAGGGAATGTATAAATCTCTGGGTTCATTTTTTAAGGCAGTTACCAGTTTTGCTTATAATGATAATTCCATTTAGCTGAATTTATTTTATGTTCCTGGAAAGTGTTTCCCATTTTGAGACATAAAACATTGTTTCTGGAAACTTGAAAGGTGGAATGAATCCACTTGGGCACTTTTGCCTCCAGTGTTACCCTGATTCAAATTTATTCAAATTGCAGGACCAGAAGTCTACTCCCGAAAGCTCCTATGAGAAACAAGTTTGTCAGTATTGAGCACTCTCTGTTAGCGCAAGGCCATACAGAAAAAATTCTTATTCAAGAATAAGAGGCATCGTTGTTGGGATAGACCTGGAGGATGGTTAGAAAATGATTTTTTTCTGCAGCAGATATATGTAGAGAATTGCCACTGAGGGACCCTCTAGGTGTACAGTGGAGTTTTAATAGCTTGAGTGAAACTGGCTTTTAATTGATAATTGGTGCCTGAACCAGGATTCCCAGCTACTGAAGAGGGGGAAACAAGGGCTGGAATTAAAGGAAACATTTGTTTCTAGAACTGATTCCTGTTCAGAAAGGCTGTATAGCTTATTTAACAGTGCAGGTAAGATTATTGTACACACTGAAAATAAGCAAGGCAGCAAACTTACATCACAAATGTTTTTATAAAAATGACCAAAATTGGAATTTAAATGTATTTATGTAAACTGGTGTAATTCGGAGAGATAATTGTCCTTTGTGTTGCTAACCACAACTCACCAGCAAAAATATACATGTTATTTCATTGTGAACTGATTGTCTTCAACTACCCAACTTCAGGAATGAATCGCACAGCTCTCTGGAACAGTTCTTCTCTTGCCTTCCCATTTTTTAAAGCCTATCGCTCTACAGCATGTCGTAAGAGTGAGCAGATCCTTTCACAGTCCTGACTAAATGGAATATCTAATAAGAACCATATTTAAGATTCCATCCAAAATTTGAATAGACTAAAAAAAAATTTATTAAGGTCAGAATGGCCCCAATGTAGCAGCCTAGCCTGAAAAATTGGCAAAACTCCTTACACATGCATGTGGTTGGATTACTGCCACAAGCTGAAAGAAAGCACCATGCACATGAATCAAAAGCCTAACTACTGTGTTACTGGCACTTGGGAGAACTGTTGTGTCGGCTCAACCTAAACATGTAGAAATGGCCCATTCTCAAAATTATCTTGGGGCCACTGGTGGAGCATTGCTGCTACACTTGATCCTTTTGAAAACTAAATTAGTGACATATGAATTGTCTCACAGATTAACACCTGCATGACTGCTGTGATCTTTTGTATTCAACCAGATAGTCTTTTGGCTTGGCCAACCAATCGTTTTAATAAATAATGGTGGGACATTCCCTCTACATGTTCATACTTCAGAGTGTCTACTGGTACCTTTGTTCACATTGACTCCACCGATTTTACCTCCACCCTATTTTCAGATAGTATTTGTTCCCATGTATTAATTTTCCAATTTAAGAGAATTTCTTTTCTCTGTCTGCACATAGATGCACTATTCCAATTATTGTGTTTCTTGCTCCTACATCATAAACAAATAGAAGGTGTTGCCCATCATTGCACTTGGTGCAGTTTGATCCATTTTTAAAAATCAACTTCTCTACAAATCTTCGTTTGGATTAGTTGATTTCTTGCTTGAGTTTGTTCTTGCTCAGCACAGTAAACATCCACAAATATTACCTTGGTTTTCTTTTTAAATTTGACAGACTATGACTTGACTTTTTGTGTACCTTATTTCAGCTTCTTTCAAATTTTCCTCATGTACTTGATAAAATGGGGGAGGGCTTTGGATGAGTTCTGTTGGGACAATACAGGCCTGGCTGAAGAACAAGGGAAGAATGTATCTTGCCTGAGAATATTAGGAAAGCCAATTGTAATATCAATACATCAACCTCTGGGGATGTTCTACAGGCTGGAAAAATATGAAGATCATTGACCAATTTGATTTTATCTATTTCCTCACAATGGAGAGGAAAGCAATCCTAGAGACATGAGTGACAGCCAGAATAAAGAGGGGCAGTTTGGGTGGAATTGCTTATTACATGAGACATTGTGAAATAAGTTCCCAGACAAAGCTGTTGTAATGGATAACAAGAGGGGATTAGATCCATATTTCTGGAAAAGGCATAGGAGGGCTTAATGCCAGAACAGGTACATGAACGATTGTAATTTATTGGAAAAAGACTGTTTCTTGGCTATAGATAGCTTTTCCTGCTCCTGAGTGTTCCTGGAAACTAGTGTCTGGTTTGATCCATCTGGCCTTTTTACAGTACAGCTATATAGATCGGTTATACCATTTCTTTGGGAATTCCATAGCTCTACTGTCCAAGTTCTTGTGGAAACATGGGAGAACTCCTGTGGTAATTCATTGCCTTTTGAAATGATGTGTTCCATTCCAGCTTTTTTGGTTGAAAGACATTTCATTGCATCATTTCTGAAGTTACCTGGGAAATGACTTTCTCAGAGACCCCTACCTTTGTTCCTACAAGTAATGAGAGGGCACTGCAAAGAGGGAAGTCTTCTCTTGAATATAGATTGTTGGCTGATGTTCAAACACAACATCAGTGTTACTAAGACCAGGCCCCATACAAACATCCCCATGTTACTACAGTTCCTGCTGGAAACCCCAAATCATCAAGCTCCTGGATAGTGGGGAGGGTGAATTAATTTTCATTCATTATTTACCCACACTCGTAACTGGTCACAAAAAGATTAACTTAAAAAGAAAAATTTCCTTTTGGATACTTTTCTACCAGGCCAAATAATTTATTGATTCAAAAGGAACCAATTTAACCAGGCATTCTTGAGTTAATCCAGTGAGTTTATTTGTTAGCAAGAAGAAATAAAAACACACATTACAAAGGAGTTCAAAAGTAAGTTAAAAGACATATGGTTCAATCGCTTGGTGGTTTGTCAAGAGCAGACATTGATGGTCAAGCAGCTCATTCCAGGATCGATGGATTTGCAGCTCCCTTCAAATTCTTTTAACAGGTTTCCTTTGACTGGCAGAATACAAAGTAAGACATTGCTTTGTCTGCAACACAGGTTAACTAATAGGTCATTCTTAGAGTGTGATCTTCATAGCACACTAGCACTTGAATCCAGGCTAGTACACCCTAGTGCCTCAACACACCTTCTTCCACTTGCACACAGACTAGTGTTGATCTGGTTTTTATAGTCTGTTCTTGTATATGCTTCAACGGCGCAGAGGCAGAGAAAGACACAAGAAAACATTCTCTCACCCATACTGCTGTCTTTTCCCCCTTTTCTTGTTCACAGTCTGACATAACTTTTAGGGAATTACACAGTTCAGTTTGTAGTGCATTTGTTCTGTTGCAATCCATCCCTTTGAAGCTTCCTTGATACCTTTCTGGACGTGACATTCCATGGGTTCAAACAGGACTCTCGAAACAACTAGTAAATTTACATCCTCAGGCAGCTGTAACACTCCCGTTTTAAGAAACATATTACAATTCAAAGTTTGATATGTCCCATCAACACCTTTGAGATTTCTGGCCATCTCCCAAAAGTTACAGGGGTGGGGTGGAGGGAGAAGAAATCAAAGAAAATGCATGGACCCTTGTAATAATCCTGCAAATAATGATCTATGCTCATGACACCTTCCAGGGATATATTTTAAAGAATGAGCCTAAAAGGCAATCTTCAACCCTAGTGCGTGTATTAATGGTCTGAAAAACTAGTGAACGTGGACTAGCATCGGTGAAGGTCACAGCTTTGAGAACAGTCATTAAATACCCCAGCACTGCAGGTAAAGAAGGGGCAAAGCTACCTTGTCTCTCTGAACAGTGGCGAGTGGTCACTGCTGAATGAAACAAGGACAAAAGACATCCAATCAATATCAAAAATCCATATATAGACTGTTCAACTATCAATGTTAACATGACCAAAAACTTCTAGTGCAACATCTTCAATGTTTCGCTATTAATGTCTCAGACATCAGTCAGGGATTTTGTTTCAACTTTCTTTGGATTCTGCTCTTATTCCTAATCACTTTGTGTTATGATTTCTTCTTGTGGTTATTAACTGATAAACTCACTCTCTGTAATCTGTCCTTTGTCAATATTTTTTCATAAGACTGAACAATAATAGTATCTGAATGACAAATCTTCCTCAAGGATCCCTATAAATATTATCACTCAGTCACAACACCATTCTCCTTTCATTTTTGACAGGCTGCAGCATTCAATATTAGATTGCAGAGTTGTCCTGTCAAAGACCAGGGTTTCAATCATGCTTCATTCAGATCATAGGAGAAATGTATAATAAAGGAAGCATGTGTGCACAATAACGGGAAGTATAGAAACCTGACTTTAATGGAATATACACAGCAAACTAAAAGGAGGCATATGTAGACAAGAGGGGAGTTATTTGTGCAATAAAGATAGTGTGTTAAAGTGCACGGTTAACATTTATTTTAAAATATCCTGAAACAATTTGTTCAGGGTACAATTACAAAACACAATTTTTTAAAAATTAGGTTAATAACTTGAAGAATGATTCTATCTTAATACAATTTATTTTCCAACATTTTCTATTATTTATAGAGCCCCAATGAAGACTTTTGTGATTTCTGGCCATTTCCCACCAAAGTTATAAGGTGAGTGGGGGGTGAAGTCAAAGAACATGCATAGACCCTTGCAATAATCCAGCAAATAAAATGATAGGACTGATCTGACTTTGAGCTGCTCCACCCTAACTGCTGGTGCCACTCCAGTACTGTCCAGTCTACAACGCTGGCAGATTGAAATGGGTGAATTTTGTCTGGCTTATCCCCTTCTAGGGAAGAAAAAGCTGAACGCAACTGTGCTTCACCATTAGGAACAGGCAGGAGTATCACCATTGGTGCTCAGTGCTGTATTCCCAAGGGTTGTATCTGTTAGAAGTCAGGTAATGGGGTAGCCCCCTATGTCTCTGCTATGAAAATGGAAGATTGTATTAATTACTCCAAGGGAAGTTGCTAGTGAGCTGAAATTAGACATGGATTAAGCACCTAACCCTTTTGGTTGCTGTATGTTGCAATATACCCAATATGTGGTTCTATTGAAGTCAACGAAACAGAATCCTGGCAGGGTGGACAGCAAGTTGTTAAATGCAATGCTGCCATTTGTCTATCCTTGGCCAAGTTTGATATTACTCCCTAGTTTTGAGGAAAATGTTATAAATTAGACATGCCGTTAAATAAAGCTTGTTCTGATTTGCCAGGATATGTCAGCATTTCATTAACTTTTTTTAAAAACTTAGGTACTTAATGAAGAAGGTGGAGCTTGCTAACAGAGATATGTAACTGAGTAAGGACCTAGTGAAAACACGCAATCAAACCTGTTTAGAGTGGTGAACATAGATGGCAATGCTGAATGGGCAGACACTAAGCTCACTTTTTATGCCCGATTTGCCATTTCCATTGTTTAATCTCATTTTACACCTAACTCATCTAGAAAAACAAAAGGGCAAACTGTATTACCTGTATCACCTAAGACCAAATTGTCCCTGTGTGCATTTCCCCAGGACAGTTAAAGGCCTTTTGTGCTATCATCTTATCTTTCATTTCCAAATTGTGACTGTTCATGCACACAAAGTTATATAGGTTTCATCTAAAATCAGCAAGTGCCAGAATTAACGAGCTTTAGGAAGGTCAACAATGAACCTTTGAAACAGGAAGCATAATTGCTGTGGTTTCCCCAATTGTTTGATTTCCTCTGGTATCTTTACTCTCCCAGCCAGTACACATTTTATACATTCTGCTGTGAGAGCGTGAGACATACATTGCTGTAAAACTAGCTGACTGTCAGGCATTGTATTGCATTTGTAAGCTTTTTTTGAAAATTTGAAATTGCAGGTAGTCTCATGATGTTCCTTCTCGAGAGAAATACAAAGTAAAAGAGGTGCAAAACTGACATGATTCAGTTATTTCAATATTTCAGGTAAGAAGAAATTGAAACATTGTGCCCTAGCTGCTTGAAATTTTAGACCATTTGGGGGAAAAATGAAAATGGTTTGGGTGGCTACTGAATTCATAGTTAGTATTAACATGCAGAAAACATAGTTGTATACACTACTTCCAGAAAAGAAATGTACTGTTATTGAAGAAATCCACAACTGATACTGTTATTGTCAGAGATTCCTGGCCATGTTACACATGAATGAAAGAGGGCAGACATGTTTAGACTTCCATGGCTTTGGAATGAAATGATTCAGACATAGTCATTGTACTTTGTCAGAATGCAGCCTTTTTCATACAATGAGGTCTGACAGCAGGGAAGGTACCGCATTCTGCAGGCCGCTGGCTGATGCCAGTGTTTGATAACTGGTTGCAATTGTGAACAGAGAATTTTAAGCATTTTGATTTCTCTCCATAGTTCAGTGAAAACAAGGTTTTTGGGGCACTCTTTATTTATCATTCTTGCAGTACACAGATAAGATGCTCATCACTACAGTCTCAAACACAAATGGTACATTTTAAGCCTGAAGGCCAATCACTTTGTTGCTACTTGTTTTCAGGCCTCATCACATGGCCCTGTGATGTGCAGAGCATTTTCTATATAGCATATTGCCAATTAATGCAGTTTTACTGTCTTGAAGCTTATACCATAACTGTTATAAATCAAATATGATATAAGGAAGTAACCAACAAATTCTATCACTGATTCTTTGCAAAAGACAAAACTTGAACTTAGGCAAACGCTGTGCATTCAAGTTCAAAATCGTTCCATTGATAAAATGCTACTATAACCTAATCTTCATGTAGTAACCATGGTAAATTTGCAATCTGCTTGCACTAAAAGAAAGTGTTGATGTACATTGCCTGCTGTATTTTATTAAATTGTGTGGGGAATTTGTTATTTGGACCATAAAGCAGCATTATCTGTGATGGCTTCCATTTGTATTGAGAAACAGTTAATGTTTTCTTAAGCAGTGACCTTGGTGTTTTACACTGTCACAAAGAAGCAGGAAGGTAATTAGATGACAAGTAGATCAGGTCCTGCTGAAGCCTCATTGTTCTGTTGTCTTATGGCCAAGAGTCCAGGGAGGGTTCACAAATTTATGATGATTCCACGTGGGATACCCTGAATTGTTAAATTCCCCAATGAGAAAAAAAAAGTGAATTGCTCTCCCTTCTTTATTCATCACTCCTTTAGCTGATTACAAGGCTAATTTACAAAAGGATATCCCGTCTTGTGCCTATCCCCCAAAAAAAAATTAAGAGAGATCAATTTAACCAGGCTTTCTTGAATTAATAAAAGCATGATTTTCAGTTCGTATATGCAAAAACAAAACTCATGCATAGATTAGAAATTAGATGCAAAACCAAACAGGTAAGTGATTAAAAAAAAAAGAATCAATCCCCATAGGTCATCCATGAACAGTGGATTGTGGAATACTGATCATTGATCAGGCAATTTTGGGATACTTGGCTTTACATTTAGTTGAAGTCCTTCTGTCCACTTTCTTGAGGGTGGTTGGCTAGCAGCATTTGGAATGAGAAAGTTGTTCTATCCTGTCTCCTTTGACTGGCCAGCTGGCTTCTAGCATGCAGTGAGAGAATAGTTTACCTGCAATGCAGGGTGACTAGCTGGTGGTGCATCAAACGTGATGGCCATACATGCTAGTGCTTGAACCGAGGCTATAATACAATAACTTCAGCCCATTGGCACACCAGCACTCCGATCACTAGCACACCTGCTTCCACTGCCATAAACAGACCAGGGTTGAACTGAGTTCTTGAGTCTTCCTCTTAAGAATACACAAAATTTCTCTTAACCCAGACTCCGGTCTTTTCTTTCATTATGTTCTTCATCAGAGATAGCTTCTATAAGGTTACAGTTCAGTTTGGAGAGCAACTCTTCCTTTTGAAGCAATTTTGCAACCTGCAGGTGTGACAGTCTAAGGTTCCTCTCCAGGCAGCCATGGGATTTGCATCCAGTTACTTTGACTGCACAAGCTCTCTTAAAAAAGAATGTCAGAATTTAACAGATTGATATGGTCTTGTATCATCTGGGGTTAAGATTCAGGGCCATGATGCCAGTAACTCATCTTTTTAGACCATCGGACGTTGGGGTTTACTGCAGTTAGACATTTTAGAGTCAGATGTACAGCACGGAAACAGACCCTTTGGTCCAACACATCCATGCTGACCAGAGATCCCAACCCAATCTAGTCCCATTTGGCAGCATTCAGCCCATATCCCTCTAAACCCTTCCTATTCATATGCACATCCAGATGCCTTTTAAAATATTGCAATTGAACCAGCCTCCACCATTTCCTCTGGCAGCTCATTCCATACACTTACCACCCTCTGCATGAAAAAGTTGCTCCTTAGGTCCCCTTTATAGATTTCCTCTTTCACCCTAAACCTATGCCCTCTAGTTCTGGACTCGTCCCACCCCAGGGAAAAGACCCTGTCTATGTACCCTATCCATGTCCCTTAAGATTTTATAAACCTCTTTAAAGTCACCTCTCAACTTCAGACACTCCAGAGAAAACAGTCCCAGCCTATTCAGCCTGACCCTATAGCTCAAATCCTCCAATCCTGGCAACATCCTTGTAAATTTTTCTGAACCCTTTCAAGTTTCACAATATCCTTCAGTTAGGAAGGAGATCAAGATTTGCAAAATTTTCAATCTTGTTTTTGAAAATATAATCCAGTAAACATAATAGCTTCTGCAGATCAATTAAGTTGTTTCTGGTCCTTATAACATCTCCAGTCATAGGTACAAAAGCACATACTTACAAAAGTACCTCAGTGGAAAATGGCAAAAATAAACTACTGCATTATCAATATGTTCTCTGGTTATTCTGAGCAATGCTACTGCAGATTGTAAGATCACAGTGGTCGTCGGAATATTATGTCCAATTTTGGAAAAAGCACTTTAGGAACAATGCAAAGCCTAGTCCTCTTACAATGCAAGACTTCTGTTGTAATATAGGAAGTTGCGTATGCATGGTCATTAAAAACTCAAAAGGTGCACTGAGAAAGCTAAGACAGGACCACAGTCTGTCATGATAGTTCGAGACAAAAGAGCTGCAGATGCTGGAATCCTCTCAAACTATCATAAATAAGCAGGAAGCTGGAAAAACAAATAAAGCCTGGCAGAATCAGGAGGTGGAGAAGTCGACCTTTCAGGTGTAACCACCTCCTGATGCTGTCTGGTGTGCTGTGTTCTTCCAGCCTCCTGCACGCCTATGATAGTTTGAGAGGCCAGCAGGAGTGCACAGGTTTGTAAGGTCTGTAGGTTCTCATGACAAACTTTCAAATCTCATGCAACTAATAGATTCAATGCCTGCCACATATAGGTTGAAAAAAATGTCAGTAGCACCCCCACCCCCTACCCACCTACTGAACCAGTGACACTTTCTCAAACCTCCAATCTTAAAAAGGAATTATTTAACTTGGTTTCCTCAAAACAATGACCTACTTTTCAAACATTCAGGTCACAATCCTTGCTTGGACCTGTCAATGAAGGCTAATGTTCTGTCCTTCTAAAGAATGGTCCCCAGTGCTGTATCCATTCCCTTCTTAACCAGGGAAATGGAAGCTCCCAACTTGCAAATTGCCTACTCTTACTCTGCTCTCTTTGGTACCAGTCATCTGTAAGGGAGTGGACCGTGAGGATTACCCAGAGCGAGCCAGAAACTAGAATAAGCAAGTCCCTGCCTTGATCTAGACTATCCACAAGATCTCCCACGAGAGTTACAATGCCGTTCATAGTCAAAGTGAAATGGAAAGCAAGGACTTGAGAATAATTTAATCTACAGTTTGTCATTACATCAGCATCACCCCAATTTTATACAAAAACGTAGCATACGTACTATAAATCCCCTAAAACATGTAGAATAGGTAAAGTAGAGGTATTTTAAAAAAAAACAATTTACCAGAGATGGGGCAACTTGAATCTTCCTGGAGATTCACATGACAACATAATGGGTTTAATTTAAATAAATCAGTAATGAGTAAACTCTAGAAACAAACAAAATAATAACCAGCCTGAATTTGCTGAGAATCAAACTCACTTAACAAGAGAAATAGTATAGTACAGAAAAAAGCTGTGTTCTGACAAATTAGCTCCAAGTGCAAAAGATGTTCCTGAATTGTTGATTCGGTACTTGAAGCAAAATGGCAACTGAAAACAGGTTCCCAAATGACAAGTCTACACACCAATCTGATTAAATGAAGACTCAACATTCACCAGGAAAATTCTGGCAAGCATTCAGTGGTTTTGATTTCTCTCAAGTGCTTCCACTCTTTAAAGAAATTGTGGCTGAGAAGGAAATCACTATTCCATGCAGGGTCTTAGAGGGGAATACATTTAATGAGTTCAATGCAAAAGGAAATTTTGAGTTTGGATGTGACCAGCAACACTCTGCAGAAAGACAATACCAAAGCTTAAATTCTCCTGCGGCATAGAGGAGAATTAAAAATGGATGAAGATCACTGCCCGGACAGCTGAAATGAAATATGACCATTGTTAGTGATTTAAAGGTTTTACAGAGGCCACAGGACTGCAAGTTGCCATTCCTGCAAAGGAAATTATATTGTGCATGTGCGTCATCTCAAAACCCTGCTAGAGACACAAAGTCTGTCTGAACAATTCCCAAACCCAGCTTTCAAAAATCTATAAAGCTTTTAGAGTTGTGACTGTAGAATCTTTCAAAATAGAAAAATCTATTTTTAATTCATTCTTTGGGATGTGGGCATCACTGGCTGGCCAGCATTTATTGCCTCTCCCTGGTTAACCTGGAGAAGGTGGTCACTGCAGTCCATGTGCTGACCCATAATGCAATTAGCAAGGGAATTCCACAACTGTTGTGTATTGTCTTGGGTAATGAGTTAGCCCATCTGCCAATTCTGTTCCTGATCTTTATTCCATCTTTTTTGATTGTATCATACCTTTTGATCATTCACCACTCACGTCACTTAAAACCCTGAGTTCCGCTGTTTTGACCACAAATCGTAACCCCAGATCACTAAAGGATATTAACTTCTAAATGCTGATACGTTCTTTTTAAAGAAAAACAGATGCAGATGCAGCTGAAATGACTGTGAATGAATATCCAAGGGATGTCGGGAGAGGAACACTGGAACATCACACTTGAGAGAGAAATAGCTTCAGAAGGAGAAATTGTATTAAAAAAAAACAGAATTGTAATCTCCTGGAAGTTCTCCAAAACTGTGAAAATGATGGAAAACAAACAAAGTCGGGTTGAGACAAAGTCTTCCTTTTTTGAGAATATATAAAAACAGGGCTTAGGCTGGTATGTGCCCTGTGGAAGGTGCTAGTGAACGGAGGTTACTCATGTGCCAGCCTGGTTCATGTACTAGTGTGTGGGGAAGGTTATAGTCAAAGAAATACACATCAATCATCCCTGCAACTGCAGGCCAATGATTCACTCCATTCTACAAACAAGCTAGCAGGGCAAGAGCATTCTCCTCACTGTGCACTGTCAATCAAGCACCAAAAGTTAAAACGATTTCAACTAATTCCAGAGCTAAGAATCCTGAAAATCAATTGATCAACTGTTAACTTTCCACTCTTCATATACAACCCATAGAAATTTATTCATATTTCTTAACTTTCATCTACTTTTAGACACACTTTTCATTTCTAATCTGTGTGCATATGTTAATGTCATTTCTTCCCTCACATTTAGTTACTAATAAACACTTTTTTTAAGTCTCCAAAGCCTAGTTACATTGGTTCCTTTTCACAACATTAATTTGTTTTGGGAGAAAGGTACCTACATGGGAGAGGATTCTTTGTAAATTAGTTGCTTTGTAACCAAGGGTTGGGTACTTTAAGAAGAGCAGTTTATCCCTCACCTTCTGGGGAGGTTGACAATTTGCGATATCCTGCCTGGAGCTCAAATAACTTCAGGTAACATGCCCGAGGTCTGTTCATAGCACCAGCTAAAACAGAAACAAAAATCCTGTACAGTCACATTCTACTCAAATTTATAAAATAGGACCAAAGATATTCCCCATGGTACAGCTACCATTACACATTCTCACTCAGCTCCTATCTATCAGATAGAAAGCAATTTATCACATTGCCTTAAAACTGGATCTTGATAACAATCCTTTTTCTAGAGCTCACCATCCTTTCAGAAGCAGAATAATGAGAGTTGCTGGGCATTTGAACATCGCAGACTCTAGAGATGCCCTTCTACTGATGAGCACGTGGGCATTCATTGCATTTGTTCATCAGCATTCCCAAGACTAATGTTTTACAGAGCCTTAGCATGGAAACTGTTCAGAAGTCACCACAAGGACTCTTCCCTTCAGTTGTCATAGAAAACTATTATTTCCATCTCTAGTGTGTAACCATACATGTGTGGGAGCATGTTTCCAATAAGACTCAACTACGGATCCTGTTATTTTCCTGGCAACCTGCACAATTGTCACTTTGTATGGGATTAAGAATACTGCAAGAAATGGGTTGGGGGCACGGGCTGTACAAAAGAGAGGAGGAATGGAACAGCTGGAGCAAATTAAAAGGAGAAGGTCGGAAGGATGTTCACAAGTGTCCATCTCTGATGTATTCACTCCCAATGGCTTTGTATTGTTATAACACTTCAACACAGAAAACAGGCAAACGGAAGTGAAAAAGTTGGATACTGTCAAAAGGAGAGGAGATACTAAGGTGACAGTGATATATCCATGTGAAGTGAAAAAAAGAGAGGGTCTTACAGACATCCTATTTTGGGGAGAGAAACATCTTTTCAATGTGCAGTCAACAAGAAACAGATACTGAAATAAATAATGGGTAGGGTTGGATCTTGAGGCAATATGACAGATTCAGGGTGGGGAGGAGACAGACGGGGGTGAGGTGGGGGGAGCGGGAAACGGTCATTTGGCAGGGTGGGGAAGCAGAGATAAAGGGACAGAAGGAATATTGTTTGCTTGGTCCACACTGTTAGAAAACCTTGCCGTGGGGGAATTCACAAGCATTATTGTTGAAAGCTGCTCTGGGTTCTTTTTACAATTTCTTGAATATCTTCAAAGGAAATGTGAAATAACTTGCCTGCAATTGAAATCAGATTTCTGCAGTGCTGCACAATTGGCTCGAAGCAAGAAATAAAAGTTTCCATTCCACCAAGATACCTTGGATATTTTATTCGTTGAAGGCAGCTGAGGAGCATGAAAAGAAGATGAGAGGGTTGCTGCCGCACAGTCAGACTGTAATGAGAGACTGGAGAATATGCTGAGGTTTTATTGTGACTGCAAAGCATCTGCAAGTCTGTAATTTAAATACCATTATTAGGACAGCAAAGTAGAAGGACACAAGAGGAGCAGTGGTATGACAGAGCTTGCAGGCTCCACTTAGATGCCTGATCAAATTGGTGCCTGTGATTTTACAGTAAATTAAATAGATATTGTTGTCACAGACTCTGCTGTTCTGTCACTGAATAATTATGTCTGTCTAGATAATGAAGAGTTATTTTAAGTGAAGCTCATCACATGCCCTCATTTTCTTTGCTTCTCTTCACACTGTAAATTATTTCTCTTGCGACATTTCCTTGATTAGTTTAGATCATACTGACCAAACTAAGATTATAAAGTAGGCGCAAATCATTTCTTTCCAATTTTAGATCAGCAAAGCACAGCTTTATCAGCTTCTGTTCTTTCTAGATATATTGACACACCTACGCGGCTGAATCCAAAATCATACCATTTCCCTGTTTAAAATGAATATCAATTGATATATTTTATTGGGTTTGTTAAAGTATTCTTGCCCTATATCACCTTAGGCTATTTGTTTATTTTGACACTACATATTATTGGCAACTCTTTCAAGATTAGGATCAGAGAAACGTGTAGGTCCAGCTCCACATTCCATTAGAGGGAATAGGATTCATGCCACATTTTCATGTGACTGCTTAAGCTTCATATTCTGCAATCCTATTTCTAGTCAAGTTTATCCATTCAAGTCATAATCTCCAATTGTTGCAATAGCTACAGCATTGAAGAGTGTGTTCCAGATCTCTGTATGATCAAATCCACTCATTAAGTAATAATAATAAAATTACAAATTGGGACATCTCAAACACACTGCCTTTTACTGTGCAGATAATTATGGCAGTGAATCTGCACAGTGTAGGTTCTGTCAAACAAGAAGTGAACATTTTACCAGATTTATTTTTTAAAGTGATGTTAGCGGAGGAAGGAATCCCTTGGGACAACAGGATAAGTTCCTGCTCTCCTTCCAGAAGTGCAACAGCATCGTTATTGCTGGGAGGCAGGACAATGATTTAGTACTTTATCCACAGCTCAAACAATGCAACACTCCAATTGTGCTGCATCAATGCGTTAGCCTTGACTGTGCCCAGCCGAAACCCAGCACTTCAGACTCTGAAGCAAGTGCACCCAGCTTCTTTAACTGAGACCTCATTAGGGAGCTTTTCGGCATTGGATTGTGATTGTGTAGAAAATGTTTTTTTTTAAAAAGAAACCAAACTCCATTTATCTCAGCACACCTCCTGGCATTCAGGCTGGTTAAAGACAATGATGTAGTTCATTGTATGGAAACCTCATGTATGCTTATTCATCATTGTTATTTAAAAAGCAATGTCTGAAAGCCTTTCTAGGGCTGTCTCTGAAAGTAAGCATTTTATAGCTTTGAGTGCAGTAGTAGAGTCATCAGTTTTGTTTTCTGCTATTGTACCAAGGGAACACTGAGTACCACAGACATTTTAAGGTCATAAACACTTTGAAAGTCAATTCATTGTCTGGTCCAAATTTTAGTTGCTTGTCGAAGACTGTCTCAGATGTGAATAAAGAAACAGGTTAGGTTGAGCAATATAATTGATTTGAATTGAATTTTTCTTGAAACAAATGTTGATGTAATGGTAATTGTGGCTGTTCATTATTATCCATTGAATGTTTAACTAGAAACAAAGGCGCTTTTTTATTCTAAACTTCCAATCAATTGCCTGCAATTAATGTGGGTGAAAGTTTGTGGAGATTTAGTTTATGAAAACACAAATAGGAGATGTTGCTGAGACAGGAGAATCCAAACACAAAGGAAGGGCACATTCAGCACAAAAATGGTTTTGAGCCTTGGCTGCTCTTCTGGGAATACCATTCAATACCTTGTTCAAAAGTGGTCTTCATGTTAGACCTTTCAAAAATAGCCATGGAATTAGAACATTTAAAACCTCAGTCAAGTCCTGATGTTATCATATCACATTTATTAGATGTAATGTTGGTAATTACTGTACAATAAACACACTTTCTGGCAACCTTACAAGACTTTGGATGCAATTTAATCTTGCATTTGTGAGCCAGTGATGACTGCCAATAGGCTGCCTATGCCCACTAAGTACTAATTGAAATGTATTTCAAAGTCATTTAGTTGCTATTTTGCACAGTTACTCCATATACCAGTAAACTGTTTTCTAATTTCTGGGGTACTTTGAAGCAGGGTTTCAAACTTTTGGTTGCTTGTATTAACTGTTTGAAACAGAGCAATTATCATAAATACTTTAGTTTTTGAATTTGTGGGGAAGTTGATAGTGCAGTCTTAATTTAAATCATTCGATAACTAGTTGATAATACTCCTAATGAGTTGTATAGGTTATAGGATGATGGAAGAAAAAAAGTCATGCTTAGCTGAGAGGACTAGAGTTAACTTGTTCGATACTAGTTTTTTTGAGATTCACATCACGGATCAGCTGTGATTTCAATGTTGTGCATTTGGCTCATTAAAGACTATACTCCTTGATTTTCAAAATGTGAAGAAATAGCATTTCAGATCAGGAAGTGCACAGACCTTAGTCATTTGTTATGTCATCTTGGACTGAAAATACCAACCCTGTGGTTCTATTGTTGAAGAATTCATTAACAGGTGAACAGAATGTTTATAATTCTACACTTTCTTTCAATGCTTAGTGGCCATTCTTGGCAAATTAGGGAATGATTCAACTCCC
The DNA here is from genome assembly GCF_004010195.1 of Chiloscyllium plagiosum. NCBI lineage: Eukaryota > Metazoa > Chordata > Chondrichthyes > Orectolobiformes > Hemiscylliidae > Chiloscyllium > Chiloscyllium plagiosum. The sequence goes on along the minus strand of NC_057720.1, from coordinate 70,570,177 downwards.
ACTGAGATTAGATAAACAGATTTTAATAGCAGGATGTTCCAATGTATGAATTACAAGAAAAAAAATGGTTTTTGAACAAGTTATTTATTAATGCTTACACCAAATGCTAGAAGTGGAGTCTTTTGTTCAACTTAGAGCCAAGAAATTAATAAATCACCACAAATTAGTTAAATGTAAAAAGGGAGTAATTCAAGTGCAAAAAGAATAATTAATAAATTTTGGAATCAAATAATTGGCTATCTGCAAACATTTTGATTTAGGATATGTAACAGAATAAAACTTCAAACTATGTTAAGTGTTTCACGTGAAACAAAATGTAAAGGAATGTGTAAACGCAACAAGTGAGTGATTTCCAATAATGCCAAAGGATTTTTTTTTAAAAAAAACAAACCATTCTGTTGAAGAATTGGGTCATTGTTTAGACTCTTGTCTGAAAAGAACCCAACTTTAATATACCATTCCTCTACTGTACTACTCAAAAGAGAGAGTAGGACCTCAAAAATCAGCAAGACAGTGTTTACTGTAGAGAAAGACACAGAAGATACAGAATGTGGTGACATTTCTGTAATATGGACATTTTTCAAAGAGGTGGTGCTGGATGTCTTAAAATATGCAAAAGTGGATAAATCCCCAGGACCTGATCAGGTGTACCCCAGAACTCTGTGGGAAACTAGGAAATTGATTGCTGGGCCTCTTGCTGAGATATTTGTATCATCGATAGTCACAGGGGAGGTGCTGGAAGACTAGAGGTTGACTAATGTGGTGAGACTAAGAAAAGTGGCAAGGAAAAGCCACGGAACTATAGACTAGTGAGCCTGATGTCGGTGGTGAGCAAGTTGTTGGAGGGAATCCTGATGGACAGGATTTACATTATTTGGAAAGGCAAGGACTGATTAGGGATAGTCAACATGGCTTTGCATGTGGGAAATCATGTCTCTCAAACTGGAGTGTTTTAAGGAAGTAATGAAAAGGATTTATGAGGGCAGAGTGGATGTAATCTACATGGACTTCAGTAAGGTGTTCAACAAGATTCCTCATGGTAGTGTTTAGCAGAAGTTGGATCTCATGGAATACAGGGAGAACTAGCCCTTTGGATACAGAACTGGCTTGAAGGTAGAAGACAGAGGGTGGTGGTGTCTGTTGCTTTTCAGACTGGAGACCTGTGAGCAGTGGTGTGTCACAAGGTTCAGTGCTGGGTCTACTATTTTTCATCATTTATATAAATTATATGCATGTGAATATAGGAGGTTAGTTAGTAAGTGATAAATCTGAGGTACTGTATTTGGGAAAGGCAAATCTAAGCAGGACTTATAGACTTTTTAGTAAAGGTCCTCGGGAGTGTTGCTGAACAAAGACCTTGGAGTGCAGGTTCATAGCTCCTTGAAAAGTAGAATCGCCAGTAGATAGGATAGTGAAGCCACCGTTGGTATGCTTTCCTTTATTCGTCAGAACAGAGTGTAGGAGTTAGGAGGTCATGTGACTGTATAAGACATTGGTTAGGCCACTTTTGGAATATAGTGTACAATTCTGGTCTCCCTCCTATAAGAAGGATTGTGTGAAATTTGAAAGGATTCAGAAAAGATCTACAAAGGATGTTGCCAGCGTTGGAGGATTGGAGCTATAGGGAGAGGTGGAATAGGCTGGGACTGTTTTCCCTGAAGTGTTGGAGGCTGAAGGGTGACCTTAGAGTTTATAAAATCACAAGGGGGCATGGATAGGGTAAATAGACAAGGTCTTTTCCTTGTGGTGGGGGAAGTCCAGAACTAGAGGGCACAGGTTTAGGGTGAGAGAGGGAAAGATTTCAAAAGGAATCTTAGTGGCAACCTTTTCACGCAGAGAGTGGTGTGCTTACAGAATGAGCTGCTAGAGGAAATGGTGGAGGCTGGTAGAAATACCATATTTAAAAAGGCATCTGGATAGCCAAGTGAATAGGAAGGGTTGAGGGATATGGGCCACGTGCAGACAAATGGGACTAGATTAGGTTCAGATATCTGGTCGACATGGATGAGTTGGACCGAAGAGTCTGTCTCGGTATTGTGCGCACTATGTATACGGATAAAGTTTTGGTGTTGCCCAACTGCTATTACACTGTTCACAGGAAACTATTTTCTAAATTTAGGCTATGTTGGAGTATAGTGGTTATATAAATGCCTGGTTTATTGTAAGCACTGCCCTGAGAACAATACAGGTAAAGAACATTAAAAAGCAACATTTTGTAGGTTATATGTATAAAAACAACAGCTGAGAGCAATAATACTTATGGTCATTTTACACCTCTCACTCTGCAATTCACACTGCCACATTTGTAAAAAACAGGGGTGACCAAGATGCTCACTACCTATTTTAATCATTTGTTCGATTTGTGAAGTGTTGCTGCCAATTCCAGCATTGACTGCACATCCCTTCATTATCTTTTAACATGAAAGTTTGTTGTCTGAAGATGCAAATACAGATTTTCAAGAAAAAAAACTTTCAAGCTACTGGCACAAACACATCATGCAGCACTTTAGTTTCTTTTCAAAAGGAACTAGTTTTCTTTTCAAAAAAAAAAATCAGGGAAAGTGAGAAAAACAAACCTTCATATGGTTGGTCCCTTTTTAAACACATGGAATCAAAAAAAAGTTAATTAATGGGCTTTTAAACAAAATCCACATTGACAAAATCATTTGTTTGTATATTCCAAAACACAACCAGATATTAGATCAGATTAACAACTTATTTTGCTCCTCCATAAATGTTGTTCCCCTTCAGTCGTAAGAGGTCAATCATCAAATGATGAACCTTCATTACTGGATCCAGTTAAACATCCACTGACTTACTTATTGCTGTATTTGCAGAGAGTTGCAAGACCATATGTTCAGTTTTACTAAAAACATTTGTTTTGACAAAGAAGATGGGTACTTCTGTTTTCACATACCAGCTAACATAAATCTGACATTAAAGGAAAATGTTAGTTTCCACTGAAAAACATGTCTAAATAGGATTAATTTCTCTCAATGTTTGCTAAAACCTTTCTTCCTAATGCTAGTCTCTTCAGTTTTTCAGCATCTCCAAATTATATTGATTGGAGATTTTTTTTAAATCAGTGAGCTCACTTCCTCCTCACCTCAAACATTCAGAATAAACCAGACAAGTCATACCTGGGAGCTGACTTCTTCACGCTCATGATTAAAGTGTTTATGTATGATGACTTTTTCTGCCAGACTTTAGAGTTTTGGTCACTGTTAAGGAATCTTTCTAAATTCAAGATTTACAAAAAAGTACTGTTAACTCAGTTAATATCTTTGATTTTGTCTAATGTTTACATTGTGGACAGTATTGGCAGGAATGGCTAGGCAAGATACTGGGCAAAGTGTATGAAGCTTAATATGTAACATTGAAATCAAAATTGCTGAAGCCCATTAATTCAGAATCAAGCAAAAACTGGTTCAAAAGTATGTGAGGAGAAAGTTTAATTTGAAAATTGGGGTACAGGTATTGAAACTTTATTCCAGTTTCAAAATCCCTTTGTGCACACATGGGTGTAAATCATTAGTTTCATATTCCTGTTGTAAATTGTCACCAGTTATTAAAAGACTCAACTTGTACTTTGGATACTACACTAGCTCCATTGTCTGCAGTGTGAACGATCCATATCTCATGAGTACCACAGGGGTGAATGAGTTCATAAAGGCTTGTTCAGCAATGAAAGAACACGAGTGTAGTGTCATTGAGTTCAATGCAGTAACTACTTATTTCTCTCACCATTGATTGGCCAGGACTTTTTTTATTTAGTAAGCCCTCAGTGACTAGTATGCTGTGACCAATTAAGTGACGAATCCCATTGGTATTTCCTTTGGGGCACATTCCCATATCAGCTGACTGCAAAGTCAGTCAGAAATCACCAAAGAGGAACTTGTTTCTAAGTCTTCTCCAATAGCCCAGGGACACTATGCTGTCTCTGAAGCAATGGTCCCTCTAGGCACAAAAAGGAACAGATTTATGTTCTGGAAGTCACTGTCATGCCTAGACTGGAGGGTCTGGGGCAGTAGAAAACAAAATGGAGGGAATGCAAAGCTGACATAACTAATCAAAATTTTCAAAAGGCTTTAGCAGGTGTATTGGGTACATTGTGGAGTTCTTCACTAGACAGCTGTAGAAGGACATATACAGTTGAAGAAAGAAGCAAATCAATAAAGGGAATAAAAATTGCAAAGTGGATGGTTATTGGATCAGCAATGATCTCATTGAATAGCAGAGCAGATTTGATGGGCTGAATGGTCTGGTTATTCTCTTATGGCACACAGGGACGCCTGTAAGCAAAACCAAGAGGACTTGTGAAAGAAATACTCAGCTCCTTTCTACACAAGATAGAGAATGTTTTCAAGCTGACTGCCCATTTACTTTTACAATGCTTCAATCTTGAAAAATGAACTGAGCTTTGAGTCTACCTGGAGTGTGGACAGCCAGGGCTAGTGTTCGTGGGATATGGTCAGGGCCCAATTTCTGCAGCTCAGGTCTCTAGAACAGTGGTTTGCAAGCTTCAGTATCAAGGCACCCAGGTCCATAACTAAAGTGGATTTCCCTTCTCTTGCATGCAGAGACAAATGGCACCAGATACTACATCGAAGAGAGCTTTCTGAAGGAGATTGAAAGCATAGAGGCACACATTCTGTAAGCCCACTACTCACCTTGTCATGGCACAGTAGTGTGCTGCTCAACACCAGTGGAAAACTACTGCTCCGGAATGCCTATAGCACTAGCGTGATGGGACTCTGGGGTCATAGGCAATACTAGGGCCTGTCATTCAAATCTTGCCCCTAGTGGTGGGAATGAGTATTGCCTTGTACAAAATCTTCACATCAAAATCATTTACAACCACTTCAGTCAGGTGTCCTGCACTGGGACTTAGAGCAGAAGATGGTGACAGCAAGGTAGGGTGGCTAGAGAAATTGAATGTAATCTGTTTGGAAAAAAACAAAGATTTCCACAATCCAACATAATCCAGAGGCTTTGTTACATATACATACTGTAAACAGTTTCTGGTTTACCCTCAAGTTCCGTTTCTGTTTATATTGACTCAATGCCAATTAAGTAAATAATCTCTGCTTCATGATCTTTGGGGCATCCATATGTTCAAAGTAGGTTTTATTTCTCAAATGTTTTTTTAATGAATGAGATGTGGCAGAGGTTCTTAATGATATCCCACAAGCAACATTGTGACCAATACCCAGGCAGTGTATTTTAAGAGGATGGTGTAGGGATATTTCACAGATAGTGTGAAGACATTACTTCTATCCAATAGGACACATCTTGGCTTAGTATCCCATCCAAAAGACAGCATTTGACAGGATAACTTGTCCAGTCTCAGCCAGTCTTACAGCAGATGAGAGACAGACATTCTCACCACTGATGCTGTTTTTGACATTGCTGCAGTGACTTAGCTGCAAAGGCATTGAATATACACATCACAAGGCTTACTGAGCCAGTAGAATTTAAAGTTTAACCAAATCATCAGCAGACAGTACTAAGTCATCTGTGACTTAGTGTATTTCTGAACCCAAAAAACCGGTTTCCTGTAACTACAATAATTGTAGTTTGATAGAAACTACATACCCTGTAATTTTTGGGGTATAAGGATGTTTATACTCTTCAGATTTCCTTTCCTTACTTTTAAGGTATGTAAAGCCTACTAAAAAAGGGGATTGGTCAGTGAAATCGCTCACAAGACAAACTATAATTCACAGCTGATTGAGAGGTTGTGCATTAAAATATCCTTTACATGATAAAAATGTTACAAAACAAGTAACCTTCTCAATGATAGCTAAAACACAAGGGTGCTCGCTGATAAGTGACAAAACACGTTAACAATAACCCTTAAATTCATACTCGCGGTAGGGGCTGATTTTAAAAAAAAGTTACTTTCACTAGTGAGAAAGCAAATCTGCTAAGTTCCTTGCCCAAAGTAGGCAAAACAATTCAAGAGTGAGGGAATTAGTTAGTCCACAGTTTGAGAACTACCTGGCTGAATGACTTGAGGATTAAATGCAACTAATAATCAATACAAAATACATACAATAGAGAGTTAGGAAATTAATCCTTGTAGAGTGCAAAAATTAGATTATTGGTGGAATCTTAAAATGCTTATTGCACAAAAAGCACACTTTAAAAATCTTTGCTACACTGCTGCCAGGCTGCTTGGAACTTTGAATTGCTCATGTTACTGTTGGGTTTTTTATGTAATGGATTGCAATGTTCAAGTGAAAACCTAAGTTGAGACTAAAATAATCCCATTCTGAAAACAACCATAAAAGCCTGAACTCAAGTACTTTTCTAAAAAAGCCAGAAAAGGTCAGGTAACTTCCTTTTCTCATTGTAGAGATAGGTGCAGTCCCCATTTTGTGCAGTTATTGTCTTAACTTAAAGTTAGATTCTTAAGTTTTGCAACTAGCATAATTTCACTTAAGACTTATCAGTACATGTGCAGATGCCAACATACTGCAGGCTGGAACTCGCTGTTCAAAAATCACTCAAAAGACTTGATTTTGTTGAGCATCTTAGCAGTGAAGAGTTGAATTGCTCACCTCAAGTCCTTGGCAACAGACTTCAGCTATCAATGTTTCAACTTGTTAACCATAAATATTATGGCTTTTGGCAATTCTGTTCTGATAGGAGCATTCTAAATGGGACATGTGGGGTGAGGGGCACTCGCAGATTGTGTAGTAGTAGCGTAGCTAGACAAACATGCTCACCACCTCCACTGACTAACACATGTGGAGAGAGTTGGTGTCAGAACTGGATAATTCCACTTACCTGTATTCGAAGATGGAAGGTCATTTTGGTGCAGATTAGGAGCAAGAAAGTTGACAAAAAAAAAATCATAATTGTCTAAAAAAGGTTGATAGCACAAAAATCCATTGCTCCAAGCAACACAAAAAGTGATCTATTGCCCATTCTGTTATCTATACCTTCAACTTTTAATGTGTTCCCTACTCAATTTACTAGCATCTCAAAACCAAATTGGTCTCACTTAGTAACTATCTTATGATTGACAACATTTATTCACCAGCTACCAAAAAGAGAAATATTAGCTTCAGTCTGTTTAAAAAACAAACAGCAGTCTAAAGAAATTTGATTTTAAAAAATTACAATCCAGTAGAAACAGATTTCATTAAATTGGGGTTGTGTTCCCATTTGGGCATCTTCCTGATAAAGAATATTGCAATATAGGTTCAAGACAAGGAACTAAAAGTCACAAAATTTAAAGTGATTCACAACCAATGTTTTATACAAATTCAATTCTCAGTTTACTTTCTTTGGACAATAAAAAGCTAGAATGCTACTGTTAGGGCTTTCAGTTTTTGAAAACTATTTGCATGCTACATCTTCACGTGCTTTCTTTAGCATATGTTTGAAATGCAGCTTGTAGTGACTGGAGAAAGGTACTTTTTTTTTAAAAAAGCAAGCCTTTTGGTAGCATTGGGAACTTTAGAAAAATGCACCATGTACCTCCTGTTCACAATTTAATTTTCCCCTAAATAGAGATTAACTGGCCTGGGATTAGATTTTAATCTCCTCTGAATAAACCCAATCCCTTAACCTCCAACAAGGAATAAACTACTAAATAGTAATTAAATAAAACCAAAAATGCCAAATCTGAGTCAATGATGTTTCTAGCATTTAATGAATCATAACTTCTCCAGCGTGGGTCTAAGCACAATTTTTTTTTAAAATCCCAATTTAATCAAAACAGACCAGATTTGGATTAACTATCACTTGATCTACTTGGGGCCCAGATTTGTAGTCATCCTTAGTCTGGAGGATGAAGGACATTTGTCAGTGAATTAACATTCTAGTGTACCCCTCATTTAAGCATCTGACAGACAATCGTATTCAAAAGCTCCATCTGCCAAATGTTTGCTTATTACCAGATCTACAGGAAAAAAAACAAGCTCAGCTAATTCAAGGACCTCCAGAGCAACTAAAGTCAGAGTGGCTCCCTAACAATGAATGAATGCCATCTTAATGAAAATCCCACTGAAACAAACCAGCAGCAATCTAAAAATCATCTGCTTGTGCACAGCCAACACCCTTTTGCAAGCAACAATTGGAGCACATTTTGATGAATGAAGGGCATGTTAACTTAGTTTGCATTCTATGAACCATGGAAAAGATTGGGTTCAGGAAAGGTTGAAAAGCTACTTGGTATGAAAAGTCGTGAATCGGTGAAGAGAAGCCTGTCTTGATTAAACAAAAGGTAGCGGAGGCTCAGGTTGAGATAGGATGATTGATTTGAGCAGTGTTCCTGCTGAATCTGCTGTTTTGAGGAAAGTTGTTTGAACATGCTTTCGGAACCTGGACCAAAGGGAACTTGGAATTGTAAAGTAGGTGTCTACACATCCTCCTCCTTTCATGTTTTAAAGCATCCCCTTTTTGTCTGTTAAGGATTGGAAACTCCCAGCACGGAACACTGGTCAAAAGGCTAAGAATTACTGTTAAATCAGTAGGACAAAAAAAAAAGTACAAGCTTGGGAGAAGGCAGCGAATGGTATCTCCTTGTGAATGAGGACAGACAGGATGTAAGCCAGCTGGGGGAGAGCGAGAGAGAAGCTTGTAAAAAAAAAAACCCTAAACACTACTTGCATCTTAAAAAAAAAAGACAGACAGACAGACAGACACAGGCTTTGCCGGATAGACCGAGTAATCCTCTGCTCCCAGACAGGTGAAACTGCAGCATCTTTCAGGCTCAGAAAAAAGCATCTTGGGGAGAAAAGTTAGCTTTCATATTGCCAGTGTGTCTTACTCTCTGTACTTTAAGAGTCTGTCTGACCACTCTAGCAAGCTGATTGGTGAAGTCTCTTTCTAATCACCACAATCAGATTTCTAAACATTGGAGGGGTGAAGGCAAAAGCACATTTGAAAACACAAGCGAGTGACCACCTTTTGAGGAAAGAGCACAGAGGAACAAAATGCCAGAATCTATGAAGACAGAAACATTCTTTCAGGCTGCAATTAGACAGCTTGTGGTCCAAATAAATGTAAAATAAATCCTTTAATAACACTGCGTACATTCTGCTTTAAAAGAGCAGAAGATCAAAAAAAAAATTGAAACCAGACAGACATTCTAATGAAAAGGTTCATGTTTATAAAAAGACATCACATGGGGCAGAAGTCCATGCAGGTGAATTTCTGTCTCACTGAAATGCTAGACACCTCTAATTCTTTGAGGCGTCCAGGATTCTCATCACCTGGCAGAGACAGTTTGAAGTTACAGTAAATAGCAATTACAGTAGATACAGTAAATAAAGAGGATAAAAGTCTAGCTTCTAGTTGCAGAAGGCATTAGATTGGGGTCAGAAAGATGGACTTTATAAAAACAAATTGTATCTTATTTTTTCAGCACAACACACTAATCTGTGTCTATATCTCCAGGGCAAATATACTGGATAGTGTGCCCCACTTACCTGGATGTGGAACGGAGAATGATGTCCTAGTCACGTTGCTCTTATGCTTGACTTAACTGCTGACCCAAAATCAGAGATGAGAGTGGCCTAGAGGATGAACAGACGAAATTACATGTCAGAACAGACCTGTTATTTTGATACTTAAGATGTTGTCCTATAAATATGGCAAGTGGGCATTTTGGAGTCAAGGTTTATGTTAAGCTAAGCAAAGTCACACTGTCGAGCTCGGGAAAAACAATCAGTAAAGTGCACAATGTGAGAGTTAGTTTTGTAAATGGGAATTGAAGTATTTAAGGACAAAGATCTGAACAAAACAGCATAAGTGGTTTCAATTTAGTTCTCAGCAGCCATTGTGCAAAGGTGGCAAAGTAGGAGAGAAAAAGTGTCCTGCTTTTTCCCCTTTCCTATGGGATTTTGCTGGCAACAGTGCACTCTTATTCATGGAAAACATTCAGTCTATTTGCTTTTGTCTCACTGTTAGCTCTCAGGCATGTCTTGACAAGAGCTCAGTATTGCTGAGATGGTGGAGGAGGGGACAGGCAGTCATTTGTCAGGCTCTCTCAACCCTGAAATTTCTGTCAACTCAGCACCATTTGAGGGGCGAGAAAAGGGGAATTGATGATGTCACCCTTGAATCATAATTTCCAGAAACTCTCAATCTGTTTAGATAGTGGGAGTAATAATGAGATTACTGATCCAGAAATGTTATCTTCCACGTAATTTAATTAAGAGAACCGGCACAGAAAACATCTGAAAAAACTTGTAGGAGTCAGCTAGCTTTCCATAGGAAAGTAGAGGGGAAGAAAATGGAAGAGTGAGAATAAATCTCATGAGCCAGCTGAGTTATGACTGTAGTTTGCAGTCATGTACAAGTCTTCCAACCTGCTGGCCTAATCTTGATCTTGTTCTCCACACCAAAAAAAAACAGCTAATTTCTTTACCTCCATTTCACATGGCAACAATACCAAGAGTCCTGGAGCTTTCTGCCATAGTTGTCACTTTGTTTTTGGCTGTTTTAAATTTGGAAATGCAAACAGTTAAAAATCAACATAAAATGGAGCAAGTGAACAGCTACTTTTTAATATCCTGACACCAGAAAAATGGAGATCCTTGGAGTCATGGTACAGCAAGTGGGAAAACCATAAACTCCACATATTTAGTGACTGTTGGGAGCAACAGATCTAGAATCGCCCAAGTTTATTCTCTTAAGAATGATTTGTGGCTACCACACAACTCGTGATCTTCAGTTTCTTTTTAAAAGAAAGGATTTTCAACCCGAAAAAGGAGTTGTTTGAAAGCTTATTTAAATGGTTAATACAAATAGATGAATAAGTGGGCTAATGGCAAGTACCTTTAGAATTTTTGTTGAAGTAAACTAGCAGAATAATCAACATATCATAACCTTTCCCAGCTAACAGATTTGCCAGCTTCTCTCAGGCCCTTACATCAGTAATTTAACATTCAGAACTGTCATACATAGGGATCATACAAGATGCATCTCAAAAAAAAATTGTCTGTGGTACACTTTAATCTGGTTGTAGAAGGCATGTGTGAGAAGTGAGCCAGTGAGGAAGTATGGATTTCAAGAGATAATTCTGCTACCAAAGCAGTTACAAGTAAGAAAACAGCTTGTGCTGTCATCGAGGTGCCCTTTACAAACTGTGGAAAAACCAACTTTAAGTATCGCAATTTGACTTTGCAAAAGGAAAATTTAAGCTCAATAGCTGGAGGTGAACCCAGAGACCAAACTCCAATGGGAGGGCCTTCATGAACAAGCCCAGCTCAAATGTAGAAGTATCAACGTTAAAATGAATTACTGTGATGGAACAAAAAGTTAAAATTGATATTACATTGTGGAATTCCATGCATTGTGGATTTTCATATTTGATTCTTTGCTTTGGTAAAAGATTGGTTTTGGTGGTTGTCTTTGTTAATGACTTTATTCCCCCTCCCCTGCCTCAAATATCATGTACAGCTACTTACGATGGAAACATGCCTGCGGTTAACAAATATTTTGTGGGGTTCATTGTATCATTTCACATCTTTTATTAATTATTCTACAAAAAGGTCACATTTGATGACCGGTTAACAGTTTTTCTTTTAGAAAAAAAACTTGCAAAGCCCTGCCCAGCCTTCGACTATACTCAACCAAGTTAGAACTGCTTTGAAAAAAAAACACAAATGTGGGTGGAGTGGAAAAGAAAAAAAAAGTGGCTATAAGCACACGAGTATTAGAAATCAAAAATGTGTAACCAGAGAGAGTGGCTTGTATAGACTTCACTTACGGCTCACAATGGTGTAGTGACCATGGAGGGAAAACTGGGAACTGTAGCTTGCTGCTTTCACGTTGATGTATTAACACCAGTCCAATAGCTCATTCTCCATAAAACTACAGCCAGTCCAAGGGCCTGGTTTACACATTAAAATGATCCTTCTTCACACCCCATCCTTCTATTCTTTTCTCCACTTAGTTGGCTTCCCTTTAGCTATATTATGGTGCATTAATACTGAAAATAAATCATCTTAAGCTAAACTCCTGTAAAATTGACATGGTACTCATGGCTAGGACCAGAGCCACCATGTTGTAGTGATAAAATCTTGAAAGTCCACAGGCTGCCCAGCATACTCAATTGTAACATTGAAAAACTAGATTGCTCTAGTAACTTTACTGGGGCCAAGTCATTCTTTACCATTTCAAAAATCTGAGACTATGACTAAAAATTACTTCAATTGCATATGGTAAATTTAGCTATGGTCAATACACTGCACAGTTCTTGAAGTGAAACATTGGTTATCCACTCCATTTTCAAAAAAAGGTTCTTTCACTGCTCATGGGCATGGATGTCTCAGCTAGACTTTATAGTCCATCAATTGCACTCAAGATGCTGGTGAGCTGCCTTCTTGAACTGCTGCAGTATATCTGCTCTATGACGTCCAGTGCTGTTAGGGAGTGTGTTCCAGGACTTTGATCCAATGATAAACGAATGTCTCTAGTTCCAAAGTCAGGATGGTAAGGGACTTGGAGGGAAACGTGCAAAAGTGTTCCAAGGTAACTGACCTAGCTGATAGAAGTCACATATTAGAAAAGATTTATTGCTTCAATTAAATGCACCCTGGCCTGAATAGATTGTTATTGTGCTATTTGCCTTTCACCACAGAAAAGCTACTTATGGTAATAGACCTGAAATACTAGATACATTAATTTAGAAGACAAATTGAAATACCATTCAGTAATCTGTATCTATACCAGTGTTAATGTGCATACAATTGGGCCTTTAAAATGACAGAAGGAAACATGAAAGGTAGACAACATGCAAAGGTCTTTATCACAGAAAAAAAAACACCACCAATGGTAGTCTCCAATAAGAATGACCAAAAGTCACCAAGGGCAAACTAAAATTTACATAGCATTTCTGAACTATTTTGGGATGTTGAGAAACAGATTAATGACAGACATAGCATCACCTTACACTCCAACTATGAGTCAGATGCTTTTAAAAAAAATCTACGTAAAACTTTGGACAACACCAATACAGAGTAGAGAGAAATGCCTCAACTAACCTTGCCTTTTGGCACTTATGATCTCATTCTGGATCATGCAGAGTTCTGGAAGTTTTGAGGAACACTGAATGGGAGAATAGAGGATTGTAAGATAAAACCTGCAAATATTTTACATATCTAAAAAGTCTAAGTTGTAAATAAATTGCAAATTGAATGTTTGGCATTAAATTGCAGTTGGAAGGCATCTTTAAGCTTCTCCTGTTTTTAAATAAAACCCAAAGACAGCTGAACTACCTTAGCCTATTCAGCATTGTCCTTATTGATAAAGGAAGGATAGACAGTTAGATATAGTCTCGTGTAACTTCAGGTTCCCTGCTGAAGGAAAAAAGCTCGAAGGTCAAGGCCATCTATCATCAAATCTAAATCAATTTTCTCGACAGCATGCTCCAAGTCAATGCATTCTATTCAGTCTCAAAGATTTTAGCTATTCATTCCCATGTGTTATTATTATGTACATGTATACCAGGAAATGGGTATTTTTATAGTACATCTTTAAAATGGTCATTAATCATACTAACTACAGAAAATTTGACATGATCACTCCTTGTTTGAACAAATTGTGTAGAGTAACTGTCATGAAGAACAGTATTCAGCAATTAGTGTATTGTAATGTTTGGTCTGACTATGTACAAATTAGGCACGAAATCTGTGAGGTGATGTATGGATCTGCAAATAGAGTGATATACCCACCCTAAAATGGCAGAGATGTTCTCTTGGTCTAAAATTTGTTTTATTGGATGTTCTTTTCAGTCAAGATTCACCATGTAGTCCTTTCTGAAGGCAGAAAGGACTGGCACAAATCCATATGCGCACAGGCATCACAAAAACCCTCTCTCTCAGAACGGAAATAAAAATCCCATCCAGAGGTGTCCAACATCGTGAAATAATGGTCAAAGTTAAAGGCTGGCTCACATGTGCTCCAAGGAAAGACTGGCTCATATTTTCATAGTTTCTATATCCACAGACTGCTTCTTTGGGACCTTATTCTTGCTGCACCGTTTTCTCATCACAACAGTGAGCATTATGCTTAGAGTCCGATGCACAGATTAATAGTCTAAATGCTCCAGTAGTTTCCTTAGATTTTCCTGGAGGTGGGTGAAGAGTGGAGTGATCATAAACACCAGCATTGGGCTGAATGGCCATGATGCATGCTGCAAAATATATTACTATTTAATACTGCAGTTTTACCAAGATCTCCAAGATTAAATACTTTTGTTTAATTTTAAGTATCTTTTCCCGACCAAAACAAAAAAGGTATTCCCTCATGCTCTTTACATGAGGGCCATTAAACATGATTGGATAATCTAGTGTTATGCATTAATTCATTCCTTGTTCAAATACTTGGTAATGTGGTGCACACCAGCCCTCTGCTCCACCACACTTTTGCAGATCAAGTGATAAGTCTATGTTAAGGTGGTGTATATTGAATCACATGCATTTACATAATCTTAAAGCTTCTCTTCCAAATACAACTGATTCATCCTGAGCTTTTAATACTTGCTAATGTGGTCACTGGACATATCCTTTTAAGGGAAAAAAAAAATCACATACCAAACAATGGACGAAGTACAATAGTGGAAGAATAGTGTATGGTGGCATTCTGTGAAATCTAACTCAAAAGCTTTACTGCTATATTCAGTAAGAATGAATGTTCTAATCATTTCTAGACTAAACCTAGCCAAAATTGGCTATAATCCATGTTTAATTGATAAGATTGAAGAAAAATAATTTTAGCAGGATGAATGATGTGATTTGGATCCAGTCCATCCTGGGATTTTAGATGATTTTAGTAAGATGTGTACACGCAGTACACAGGAATATTATATCACAATTTAAATGAAGTGTCGCATCAAAAGCCCAAACATTTCTCACATTTTCGGTTGGCCAAAGGTCAAATATTGGAACAATTTTTATCCAAATCCATGGTGTTCTACTTCATGAGAAAGCTGGCCGAGAAAGAAAGACGTTATTATACTATGACCCAACATATATTTTTATTAACCTCTCGAGAACTACAGGGGATTTAAAAAATAAAACAATGAAACTAAACATTGTGGAATACCCTGATTGAAAGAAGTTCTCTCATTTTACATTTTTCTGGTTCAACTTTTCAATATTCCACAAAACAAGAAAAGTAGGCTTAAGTTTTGCAGATGTTGTAACGACAGGAAACGTGTGGCTATCCTGAAACTGGTGAAGGACATTCTGTACTTTTGAAACCACTTGCAGATCCATAACTCTTAAATAACTGCAAACACACTTAAAGGGAGAAAGCAAAGCACTGAAAAACCAAAATTCCTCACGGTTGCTGTTCTCACTGAACTGTGTAAAATGTACCCTTTTGGTGGTAAGCTGTTATAGAGAAAGTGTATGTTGTTTCATGCATTATTGACAGCCTCCTTTATTTTTCAACTAAGCAACTGCTCCAGACCAATGAAAGGTAGCTTTGTGTGATTATAGTTGGTTTTAGTTTAAGCTCCTAGGCTGAAGTTCTCTTATAAAGAAAGAATAGAATCTGTATTAAATAATGTAGTCAGAGTTATTAGTCTGTTCTCAAGAAGGTGTTCCATCAACATTTTATGATTTTTTCCCCAAAATGGCCAAAAACACCAAGACTCAGTCAGCTGCCTCTGGCTTGAACAAAAATTTGCCTAATTTTTCAGGCTGTTGTTTTCAATTATGAGACACATGACAGGGTGGAATACAATTTTAATCTAATCAAAGTTGTACAAGGAAAATGTCAATTCCAAAATTAACAGCAAATTTGTTAGCATTTTTTTTTAAATCATGAAAGTCCCGGTAATGGCCTTGCACCTGACATTATTGTGAAAATCAAATAATCCTGCCTCTTCCTCGCACAATAAGTGGAAAAAGCCTTGATGGACAGAAATCAATACTAATGCAGTGGTATGACTATCAGAACTTTCCCTCTTTCATAGGGCTGGTAAATCCTAATCTGTTTATTTATAAAAATAAGATTCAGGGTTGGAAGAATGGTGATGTCAGCAAATTTCACACTGCGGAAGGGAAAGCAAGATAATAGGACTGGTCACTTACAGCATCAAGGGACCTACTGACCAAGTTCATTAACATTTAATTAGGTGAGCTCAAGGAGGATGTGCCTTTTCTCCTAACCACTTTGTAAAAGGAACTGAATCGGTGATGGTTCATAAACCAACTGGTTTTCCATTGAGGTGGGAAAAGGCATTGCATTTCTGTCTTTGCACCTATGCTATGGCTATCAATGAGGGGAGTAAACAGTTGCCTGTAATGCTTCAGCCATTTTGTTGTTTAATACAGACACTTATTTTTGTCTGCAAAAGGAACATCTGGATGCATTATTTTTGACGAGTAACCATTTCAGATTCCAATGAAATATTTTGCTTTTGTGAATGAACATTGAATGTTTGATAAATTGCACAAAAGATTCAGAACCAAAACTAATGAACCAGTGCCCTGTTAATATTCAATGCTCTATTCCTATTCTTGGTTAGGAGAGATGGAAATCCAATAAATCAGTCTTAAAAACTCATGCACATAGCAGTTAGAATGTTCAGGATTACTTTCCTGCAGCAAGCCACGTTGGTATTTAGAATCTGATGCATGAATAGGACTGAGATTGACTGCAAAGTTCCCTTTACCAAATACTGCATCAACTCTTTTCTAATGTTAACTTTAGAGGATGAACTCTTGAGAAATAAGCTTGCTTTTCAAGAATGTATTAAGCATGATTTGACATGTTCAGAAGACAGAGAGCAAACATTCAATAGATGAAATAATCCTGAATTTATATCTCACACATCAACATAAGTGACTGATGTTTTACTAATTTGTTCTTAGTTGGGTGCACTCTTCAATAAACCCACAATTCAACTGCCTTCCTTTTCCTGCTTTGTAAAGAATACTTCTGATTTTGTTTATGCTTGTATAGCCAGTTGTGGAACTTTAGAGAGAGAGAAAAAAAAATCGTTTCTGGCCAAAAAAGCTTCAGGGTGCTCAAGAAAAGTTGATTCTTGTTATGTACAACTTCATAAAATATAAATTATGATCCACAAATAGGAAACTGAATACCCTGGTGGAAAGGTTGCTGAAAAGGCTACGTGACCAGGAGTGGAACAAATGCACAGCAAATGAAGTGGGTCGAGCTATACAGGATGCCCCTCGGTCACAACCAAGTTATTCATTACCTTGCACTTCCATGACATAAAACAGCAAAAAGGAAAACTTCACTGAGGGAAAACATCAAATTCTGCTACAGGGGACTTTTGCATTCTCAAGTAAGTAATCAAAACTAGGTCAAGTTTTTTTTTAAAAAAAGTGTATTTTGGATTTACTTTTGGCATCATTACGCTTTTTGGGAAGAAAAACGTAAACCCATTGAGTCAAATTCTTAAAATGTATTTTTAATGATACATCGCACAAAAAAAAAGGTACTGATCAGTAGTGGTTAATTCAGTAGCTCATGCTGTCTAACAAATGGGCAACTGACTGTACTGATGCAGTTTAATTTGTTCACTAATTCTGACCAGAATGGTCACAAATTTAACAAGATTTTAGTGCTTAACTGCCCATTTCCTAATGATTTCTGAAATCAGCAATGGTGCAGTAATACTCAGTTTTGTTGAAAGGGGTTGAATTAATGCACACGATGGAAGAATTCTTTAACACTAGGTTTTGATCAAGTGATACATCTCTGCTGAAAGGCTCTCCAGACTGGTTTGCATGTCTGTTGCATTCCAACCAGACAGTCAGGCTCACAGCATGTCTGAACTCCTGATTCTAAATGCATCTCTTCACAATTCAATTGCTAGCTGCTCAATTATTGATTGTCATGAAGTTTGGCTTCATCATCCAGACAGAGGTGGCAAAATGGGTTACAGAACACATTTCTTAGGAAGAAAATCATCACATGATTTGCAGATAATCAAGTGTGCTAAAAATGTCTTGACTAGAAGCATACACAAATGGCTTGAATTAAATTATGAATGGTTGAAAGTGGGTGGGCTTTGGTTTGAAATATGAAGCAATTCAAAATATGGTCAAATAGTACTGAGTTAGCCAATCATTAAGATAACACCACAATCTGATTTTATTTTAATTTTCAAATGCCATGGTCCATTATCATACAATTGGATAAATAGTATGTGACCCATCTGACCAAAAACAAATATGTCTATTTAATTGAAAGTGATGTAGTGTAGAAATTATGTGCTTAAATGTTAAAGATTTGAAGAGAAAGTTTTTTTCGACAAATTATTATGGCTGGACACAGTTTGGGGGTTTTGGGAAAAAGTAAAAGTGCAATTCTTGCACAATTCCCACAGTGAGAATCATTTCCAGACATCACAACATGCGAATGGAAATGTTCCAGGTTAAATTCTCCATTGCAGACCAATGAGTGATGATACAAATTGAACTGAATGGAACATTTGCCATGGCAACAGCTTGGTGTTGGGGGGTTAAGATATGACAGCACCTTTAACTCATACACGAATCTCAGTTCTCAAAAAAAGGGAATAATTTTGTTTTTAAAAAAAAGTGCTTCGCGAAAGTAGAATTAAGTAGTGACGGCAAGTGCAACATTTCTTAGGCAGAGGGAAAAACAGAAGCGAGTTAAAACTGGCTTTGTGGCCCAGCTCATTGTGGGGTTAAAAAAAAACAATGTTTCATAACGGGTCATTGCGACACTTGGTGGTGCACAGTGAAGTGTAGCAGCATCGTGTACTCCGTCTGGCTCGCTTGTTTGCGCTGTACAAGCTACAAGCCTCGGAAGGTAGATCTCGTATCGGCACCGAGTGACTGAACCATCTCCTCCTACCTTACATCATCTGCAAGCTGCTTGGTCGGTGCAGAGGCAGCAAGTACAGAGGCTGCACCTGGAGCAGGGAGGAGCGTGTGAGGGCGCAGACTGACCCTGGCTAGGACACTGACTACACAGACTTTGCCCTGTATGAAAAAAGGTCCAGACAACCCCTGCGGATTTCATCATGCGACACTCGCCTTTCTTCTTTTCCAGACGTGGTAATCCTAAGAATATACTTAAGATCACCAGCAGCGTAATTATCTACCAGCTTCAGTCTCCCCCAACCCACCCTTTGTTCAGTATTGGGAGAATTCTGAACGTTAATAGGCAGTGCTTTTTTTTTGGAAAAAAAAGCAAATATAAAGATTAGATTTCACAGGAACCCCTTGTTATGACTACCTCCTAATTCCATCAAACTGATTTAAATCCGCATTATTTGGAGCTGGAGTCTGGAGAGATTGCTTTTTTTGGTGCTTTGATAGAAGGATCGAGAGAAAGACAGCTTCAAAAATATAAGAAAAGGAAATTCATTTCCACACAGCTCCTCTTCAGGCATGGCGAGGATTTGTTTCAACCGCCAGATGCATCATTTAAAGCTGAGTCTTGTTTGCAAAAGTTTAGATTTGCGCATCTTTTGTTTAATTTCTAGCCTGACAGGAGTAAACAAGCGGTGTCTTCCTCCGACACCTGACCACTCGGGGTTAGGTCACCAGCCACCTCTGGCGACACTTCTCTGGTTACGCTTCATAATAGGAGTAGCCTTCTCGCCCTCTCTTCCCCCACCCTTCTAAAGCAAACACCGTCTTACTACCAGCAAATTATTCGTCAGTCTGACAGACATTCAAATCCAGGTAGAGAGGAGGAGGGGGGGGTGCAATTAAGGGCGGGCTCGGGTAATAAGACACGTAAGTTTTTTTTCCCCACAAAAAAAACTCCCCCTCTTTAGGGCCATAAGTCGAACTAGGACCCTGTCCTGTGAAGAAGGACTGTGTGCACTTTAGCAGAGCTGTAGCACGATTCAGTTGATCGCCACAGAAAGAAGTTAAATTCTTTCCCTCTGGTGGAAATCATTTGCTTTCGAAGAGCCAGACTGACCAGCGAAGATGGTATTTTTGTCTGGAGGGGGAGGTATGGAATACCTGGTAAACTTAAACAGGCATCAACAATTCCAAAAGCGAATTTGGTGTCTACTCCAGACAGCTTTTTTTGTCTAGAGAAAGAAAAATGCAAATGGCGTACGGTGCCGGTACAGACAGCAGCCGTGCCTGTACCGATCTATTTTAAACCAGTGCCAATCTTTCTCTCCCATCTATTCACTAGCCCTATTACGATCCCAAAAAAAGCTGCCCTCCTGAATACCTCAGTTGAGCCAGCCTGCACGCTTCGATTCCAAGCCCTACTCAACATTTGTATCTTGCGCAATACAAACTCACTTTCAACCGCTTCTTCTCACCCCCCCTCCGCATGAATCAAAGGGGGGCAAAGTTTCAATAGGGAAGTCTGCACGTCCATAACTAACAGCTCATTACAAGAGAGGATTTTATTGCAGTAATACTGAAGCAAGTGAATTGAACCGTCTGGAACACATCAGTCTGTTTACTCCCCGACAGCAGTCCCAGAGCTTTACTATAAATGAGATGTCAAATGGAACGGCCCTGAAATAAAGCATGTCAGGATTGCAAAAATATTTAATATTTTAGTAATTATTTCCCCCCCCCCCCCTCACCACAGTGACTATTCCAGAGACAAAGACCAGCTTGATCCCTGTAATGTTGCAATGGTCCTACTGATTGCCACACGAACCTTTCCTCTGCATATGGTCAATTAGTATTGAAGATACTCAACTGATTGCATTTGTTGGAAATTTTAAGCAGGGCCTTATGAGCAGGAAGAGTGATGTTATTGAAAGGAAGAATCTCATCTAAATAATAAAAGGGCACATGGCCATCTGGTCTGGTCAAACTCTGTACAAAGTTTATGGTACTTAGCACGGCGTGGAGATGAGCGTGGAAATCTGAATGTGTTTTTAAAAAACACACACCGATTGATGTCAGAGAAACCCGGGGGGGGGGGGGGGGGGAATGCTCGCTCCAGTTAACTCTGCAAGGAATAGAGGCGTACAGTTGCCGATCTCTCAGTGCAGCAGGAGCAGACTCGTCAGACATTGCGCGCAGGCTCCTCGATTGTACAGAAAGGGCGAGCAAGCTGCCAGCCAGACAGGAGAGAGCTCTGTTGATCATTATGTCTAGCCTTCAGGTGTCTTAGCTCACAGTGGGTGGTGTGGGGGGCGGGAGGGGAGAAGAGGAGGAGCTGTGAATGACATGATGGCAGACAAAGAAAAAAAGGGAGGGGGGGTCAAAAAAGAACTTAAGCTTAAAAAAAATCATATTTCCTGTTAAATTGTTTGATTTTAGCTGTGTGCAAAGAGGTGAATTTAAGCATGTCTGTATAAAGGTCCACACAGCTTCAGGTTTTTTTAAAGCACGCTCAATATTAATAGATAGCAACGATTAATATAAATCGACAAAAAAAAATCCTCCTCTCTTTGCCCTTTGTTTGAATTTGAAAGCTCCTCAGCTGTGTCCCTGAAGGCTCCGGTCCTTTCAGCAACTCATTGTAAGCTAAACTCTGGGAGCTGGTTGGACAGGGTTGTACCCCCTCGTCTCAGGATCAGTCCAGTTTGTTCTACTTAGTGCTGGCAATGGAACTGATTGGACACGGTGTATGTGTTATCACATGAAGCCCACTTCATCTCATCCCGCACCCTGAATAATGCAATGGGCTGCCTTTAAAAAAAAAGGCTTCTGCTGCAGTCAGACAGACAGTTCCCTCAGGAAACAAGGACTTTCTCCCCTGCACCAACACCACCACCTCCACACTCTCAGCAGAAAGGATCTAAGGTTACTCTGCGGTACGGGAGCGGTTTTCATCAAAACTTCCAAGAGAGAAAAAAAGAAACCGTTCTTCTACACGTTGAGCGTTGTCACTGACCAGGAGTCTCTCACACAAATGACAGATCTTTTGGAACTGTGCAAAGAGAAGCGATATCAGAAGGCAAGTGTATGCAAAAATAAAATACTTACAGTTCAGTTGCCAAAATAGACTTATCAATTTTCTTCAAGCTGTACAGTGCCTCATTTGGGTTTGGGTACAAACTGAATAGGGGATGGAATCAGGAAGCTCCATTAATTATACAAAGAAACATAATTCAGCTTAAAACTACTTTAGTCAGACACCCCAGCACTCTATTTCTTCTATCAGATGCACTGAATTGAACTATATAATACTCATGTGAAAGACAGGCGGGGGAGTGGGGGGGGGAAAGAAGATGTAGTCACGTGGAACACACCGCCGCACATTATTGGCTCGGCTGATCATCCTTAAGCGAAACATTTCTTTCTTCCATTGGCTGCGTCTGGAGATTGACAGCACGCGGTCCCTCCCAGTCTGTGCCGCTTTCGCAGAAGAATGACTGTGTGGGAGTTAGACTGACAAGGGAATTAACTGGGAAAGAATCTGAAGCCATCATTAGGCAGAGGTCAGAGGAGGAGGAATGAGCAGCTTAACTGGTTTAGCAGTGACTATATGATTGTTGCTGGTTTTGTGACTGGCCAACCCGTGCACAGGACAGAGCGAGAGCCAATGATCATCTGGGTCTTAAACTCTCATCATAACTTTTAAATGACAGAAACCTCAGGTTGCAATCTAGATTAGTCTTCATGGGATCCAATGGCATGAGTGCACTGCAAGCAAGGAGTCTTATTTTACATTATTTTGAGATCAATGTCTTTTTTTTAGTTGTATCTGATTGAAATTTTATTTAAGGATGACGCGACTCAAAGGATGTTAAAATTAAAACACTGTTTTTACCAATTAGTGTTTTCACCTTTTAAGATACGCTTCCCACTCTGGTCAGCTCCTGACACACCAGGGATCTCATTCCTGATAAAGGGCTTATGCTTGAAACGTCGATTTTCCTGCCTTCCTGATGCTGCCTGACCTGCCGTGCTTTCCCAGTACCACTCTAATCTTGACACCAATGTGACCCAGTCCAGCCTCCTCAGCAGCACGTCGTTTCCTTATTGGGAGATTGGAGTATGCGTCCGAACAGGAGTCAGTCTTGTTCTACTTCCCAGTGGAAATGCAAGGATACAGTCAGAGACTGGTTGAGAGTTTAGCTTGGTTCTGCCATGCCCTTGGCAAGGCCTGTTGTCCTCTTGCCTACTCAAACCAAAACAGCACACGGGAAAGGAAGGGGGTGGGGAAAACAACTACATTTCCATTCTGCCTTTCGCATCCTCCCGAAGTTCTAAGGCACACGACAATCTATTGAGGTGGAGCCACTATTTTGACATGAAGGATAGGGGGGTCCGTGTTGTGCCAACAACTCCCCATAATGAGTTAAGTGGCTAGAGAATCTGTTTAGGTTGTGTTGGTTCGAAGATTAATATTGGACCAGACATTGGGGAGGAAGCCAAATGCTCTTTGAGATGGTGATTTTTAAATCTGTCTGAGAAGGAAGGACAGGACGTTTTGGTTTAACATCTGGGAGTCTCAATCTAGATGTTGGGTTTGTGGGGCTGTGCAATTATAAACTCAGCGACGAGGATATTATCCCAGTAATCCAAGCATTACACCTAAAGTCATCAGTGTCCTGCATTGTTCCTTTAGTGAGTGAACAGTTGAGGAAAAACGTCTTCACTCTATTCCGGAATAACGCAGACGCGCAGACTTCTCCCGCGCAAATATTGCACTATCAATCTGGCATAAATTGTGAACCCAGTCAAATTCTTTTTGGCAAATATCTGTTTGTTTGATATGGCTGCCGAAATTAACTTGAACTATCTTCTCCTTGGTTAGATGTGGCTGCGTTTTGTTCTAAAAAGTGTAATGTTAATGTTATTAGGTTTTCCTCTCCGCAATTTGTGCAGCAATTTTAAAATGGCTGGCGATTGCGGGAATGAGGCGATAAGGAAGAGGATGAGTTTCTGTGTGGTTACATAATAATTCCATTAATGTCATTACAGTGAATGGCACCTTTGCAAATCTTGTGTCAGCCCCATCTGCAAATTGTTCCTGTGGTGCTTGCAGAACTGAATGGAAATGTCTCCTCTGAAGCCTTTGGATGTGTTTTTGGGATCACTGGCTTCTGTGCGACCACTTCCGTGCAAGGCTACAAACATTAATGCATAATGTGAGCAGTTTAGCCGGTTGCGTGAAGGAGTTAAATTTTGTGTTTAACATGATCAGGGAATGGGAAAGACATTTTTCCACTTCAGGATTGACTGGAAGAGTCATTCAGTGGTTGTCAGCCTGAAGCAACACTAAACTGCTGTGCAATCTGATGTGTACACCAGTTATCAGAAAAGGTGCATGCGAACAGGGTATGTGCTAAGGAAAACAAGAGTAAATTTCCCATCACTTTACGGCTTTAGGGGCGGCATGGTGGCTCAGTGGTTAGCACTGCTGCCTCACAGCGCTTGTGCTCAATTCCATCCTTGGACGACTGTGTGTGGACTTTGCACGATCTCCCAGTATCTGGGGGTTTCCTCCCACCGTCCAGCGACGTGCAGGTTAGGTGGACTGGTCATGCTGATATAATAGTCTGTGGTGTACACGGATGTGTATGTTAGGTGGATTGGCCATGGGAAATGTGATGGGCTAGGAGGCTGGGTCTGGGTGGGGTGCTCTTCAGAGGGTTGGTTCGGACTCCATGAACCGAATGGCTTCCTTCCGCACTACCGGGATTCTGCGGTTCTTTGATCATGTGGTAATGTTTACTTTGGTTCAATCGTTTTATTCATTTGGGGATGTGGGCATTATTTGCTGGGCCAGTGTTTGTTGCTCATCCCTTAACTGGCCTGGTAAAGATGGCAGTCAGCTGTCTTTTTGAATCACTGCAGTCCATTTGGCAGAAGTAGATCCATAATGTTACTGGAGAAGGAGTTCCAGGATTTTGGCCCAGCAACACTAAGGAACAATAGTATATTTCCAAGTCTGGATTCAGTGGCTTGGAGGAGAACTTACAGGTGATAGTGGCCCCATGTATTTTCTGCCCTTGTCCATCCAGATGGTAAAGGTTGTGGATTTAGAAGTTGCATCTTGTCCATGAGATGCGGCTGCTACTGCACAATGATGGTTAATTCAATTTCCTTTTCCTTGCTTTAATTGTACCCTTCAATTGCTTTTGTGCCAGAATAATATTTTCCATTCCCCACACCAGACCATGTGAGATTGTCTATTGATGTTAAATCAGGAGCAGTTTACTGATATATGCTCACCATATGCTAGGTTGAAATCAGAAATTAAACTTGAAGCACAAGGCAGAGAATTAAAGAGGTTTATCAGAAGGATCATCAAGAAATATAGAAATAGTGAAAATGTAATGTGGCCAGAGTTATGATGTCTATATTTGATGTCTATATTGATGTCTATATGGATGTTTTAGTTATGGGAAGGACTAATTAGAAAGGAAGACACAACATAATAGTAACTGGATTTTAACCAACTGCATCTTTGGGGGATAAAGAAAATTCTTTCTAAAAATTTTCAGGATGGGTAGAGAAGAAAATGAGAGAAGAGGTCTAATGAATAATTATGGACACTATTGAAGCCTTAGAAAGCAAAATTCTTTATGGTGACGATACTCAGGTGGCATCTACATAAGCTGACATAATAAATAATAGGGGATGTATTACCATAATGGGAGGATTTTGTCAACTGTACAGAGAGTGAACAGTGGATCCTTAGAAATCTTAATTTATCCCCCAAGGCATCCTCAGCTGCTGATTACAATGAGCATTATGTTCAGAGGTACCTTGACAGATAGTTTTCTTCATCCTGTATTCTTATCTTGAACAACTTGTGCCAGTTGGAGATCTCCATTTCCTATTGGTTGAGTTACTTTTAAGTAGCTTTTGTATCTCTTTTGCTGGGATCCATTACAAGCCAATCATGAGGGTAACTAGGGAGAGAATAGGACCCCTCAAAGATCAGCAAGGCAGCCTTTGTGTGGAGCCACAGAAAATGGGGGAGATACTAAATGAATATTTTGCATCCGTATTTACTGTAGAAAAGGATATGGAAGATATAGACTGTAGGGAAATAGATGGTGACATCTTGCAAAATGTCCAGATTACAGAGGAGGAAGTGCTGGATGTCTTGAAATGGTTAACAGTGGATAAATCCCCAGGACCTGATCAGGTGTACCCAACAACTCTGTGGGAAGCTAGAGAAGTGATTGCTGGGCCTCTTGTTGAGATATTTGTATCATCGATAGTCACAGGTGAGGTGCCGGAAGACTGGAGGTTGGCACACGTGGTGCCACTGTTTAAGAAGGGCGATAAAGACAAGCCAGGGAACAATAGACCGGTAAGCCTGACCTCAGTGGTGGGCAAGTTGTTTGAGGGAAGCCTGAGGGATAGAATGTACATGTATTTGGAAAGGCAAGGACTGATTCGGGATAGTCAACATAGCTTTGTGCATGGGAAATCATGTCTCACAAACTTGATTGAGTGTTTTGAAGAAGTAACAAAGTAGATTGATGAGGGCAGAGCAGTAGATGTGATCTATATGGACTTCAGTAAGGCGTTCGACAAGGTTCCCCATGGGACACTGATTAGCAAGGTTAGATCTCATGGAATAAAGGGAGAACTAGCCATTTGGAAACAGAACTGGCTCAAAGGTAGAAGACGAGGGTGATGGTGGAGGGTTGTTTTTCAGACGGAGGCCTGTGACCAGTGAGTGCACAAGGATCGGTGCTGGGTCCTCTACTTTTCATAATTTACACAAAAGATTTGGATGCGAGCATAAGAGGTACAGTTAGTAAGTTTGCAGATGACACCAAAATTGGAGATGTTGTGGACAGCGAAGAGGGTTACCTCAGATCTGGACCAGATGGGCCAATGGGCTGAGAAGTGGCAGATAGAGTTTAATTCAGATAAATGCGAGGTGCTGCATTTTGGGAAAGCAAATCTTAGCAGGACTTAGAAATGTAATGGTAAGGTCCTAGGGAGTGTTGCTGAACAAAGAGACCTTGGAGTGCAGGTTCATAGCTCCTTCAAAGTGGAGTCGCAGGTAGATAGGATAGTGAAGAAGGCGTTTGGTATGCTTTCCTTTATTGCTCAGAGTATTGAGTAACGGAGTTGGGAGGTCATGTTGCAGCTGTACAGGACATTGGATAGGCCACTGTTGGAATATTGCGTGCAATTCTGGTCTCCTTCCTATCGGAAAGATGTTGTGAAACTTGAAAGAGTTCAGAAAAGATTTACAAGGATGTTGCCAAGGTTGGAGGATTTGAGGGAGAGGCTGAACAGGCTGGAGCTGTTTTCCCTGGAGCATCGGAGGCTGAGGGGTGACCTTATAGAGGTTTACAAAATTATGAGGGGCATGGATAGGATTAATAGACAAAGTCTTTTCCTTGGCATCGGGGAGTCCAGAACTAGAGGGCATAGGTTTAGGGTGAGAAGGGAAAGATAGTAAAGAGACCTAGGGGGCAAATTTTTCACGCAGAGGGTGGTGTGTGTATAGAATGAGCTGCCAGAGGATGTGGTGGAGGCTGGTACAATTGCAACATTTAAGAGGCATTTGGATGGGTATATGAATAGGAAGGGTTTGGAGGGATATGGGCCGGGTGCTGGCAGGTGGGACTAGATTGGGTTGGGATATCTGGACGGGTTGGACCGAAGGGTCTGTTTCCGTGCTGTACATATCTATGACTCTATGACAATGTTAGGTGCTTATTGTTGCAAGAGTTGGTATTGTGAGGAACTTTAACTTCTAAGTTAGATTGGAATTAAAAATCTGTATGGTTTCATAATCAAAATAGATTAAATGTAGAAACAGAGGAGCAAGAGTTGGCCAATTAGCCTCTCTAGTTTGGTTCTCTACTCAGTAAAAATCAGGTTGATCTGATTGTGGCACGATCTCCACCTTTTGCACCACCCCCTGCCCTATTACTCCAAATTCCTGTGTCGATCAAAAATTCGTCTGTTTCCATCTTAAATGGTTCAATAAGAGAAAGAAAAGGGTTAATTGGGCAAGAAAGATGAAAGGCTAGTGACAACATAAAGTGGAAACAAAAAGCGTTCTCATCAGTGCATATGAATTAAAGAGATAATTTTGAAAAGCATTGTCTACTTAGATACCTCACTATTAAGTATTTGCTCAGCGTGTGGGCAAAATGTTTCTTGACCAGAAAACAAAAGAAGGATACAGAAGGATAATCACTGGAAAAAAAAATTCAAAATTAACGCATATCATAAGAAGTTAATAGAATTCAAAAATCGGAGGGTGAAGTGGAACGTCACTGATTGTGACAGAAAGGTGGAGTAGAGATGAAGTTAGTGTATGGTTCAAAAGATATCTAGGGTAACTACTCTGGATCTGATGTATTTACTGTAATATGTAAATTGTGTTGAAAAGACAGAGCGTGTAAATAAATGCCGCGTTGTATTTATCCACTCGGGTTATGCTCTGTGATCTTGACAGTATATAGTCTCTCTCTTAATGATTTATGCATTCCTAGATCTTTCATTGTTCAGAATCTCACCAGTTAGAGTATCCTTTCTTTCACCTTTCCTCTAATATACTGAGTTTTCATTTCCCAAAGTACTGCTTTCCATTTCTCTGCATCTGTACTGACTTACCCACTTTGTTACATTGTCCATGACCTTCTGCAATCTCTTTTATGCTCCTTCAAAATTAACCATGCCCCTAAAGTTTAAATACCAGAAAAACTAAATATTGTCAGAAATCAGATTCCGTCCAGTAATGGCCTAACCAGCCATACCTGAAATTTGAAATGCTTAAGCAGCTTGCTTTCAACCAGGATTATGAGTACTTAAAACAGAAGCCACTTACAGAAATCTCTTAGTTTTTTCAAGGTGAATTATTTTGAACACTATCCCCATCCCAATAAGAAGACACCTAAAGGAACAGAGAGTGACCGGGTCCAGGCAGGCTACAACACTCTTTGAGCTGATCAACAATTCCCTCTCCCAGAAAAACTCCTTGCCCTAGTCACCTCCATCCAGCCGGAAAGGATCGAGGTGGGGAGAGTGGTAGGAAACATATGGGAGTGAAGAAAAGTGTGCTAGTGAGACAAAGTGTAAGGCCTGGAAGCCTGTGTGCTTTAACAGCTGGAAGGCAGGGTATAACCGGGCTAACTGCTGGAGGCTACAAGGAAAACCAGGATTTATTGGGGCATGTAGAGTTAATGCAGAGAGTGGGACCATAGGAGATGAGGCTATGGCTCTGACTGAAGCTGTGAATCCATGCAAAGGCAGTCCGGAGAGTGTGGATGAGGTTAAACAAATCCCTGGTTTTATTCGGATTTTGGTCACATTTCCCAGGATAAAGCAAGCAGGCTTGTCGTGATATTGAGGAATACCAGCCAAACACTACTGCTGAGGGAAGAATAACCTTCCCACCAGAGTGCAATAAGCCCCAAGGTGCTGGGGAAAGGATTGAAGGGATACATGCTCATCCTCCTTTACTGGCTGCATCTGGAGCCACTACCTGGTGCAGAGGAGGTTCACTAGGTTGTTTCCAGAATTGAGGGGATTGGCTTATGAGGACAGACTGAGTAAACTGGAATTATATTCATTGGAATTTAGAAGAATGAGGCGGGATCTTATAGAAACATATACAATTGTGAAGGGAATAGGTAAGGTAGAAGTAGAGAGGATGTTTCCACTGGCCGGTGAAACTAGGACAAGAGGGCATAGCCTCAAAATTAGGGGGAAAAGATTGAGGACTGAATTGTGAAGGAACTTCTTCCCTCAGCGGGTTGTGGATCTATGGAATTCCCTGCCCAGTGAAGTGGTCGACGCTACTTCAGGAAACATTTTTAAAGCTAAGATAGATCATTTTTTGAACAGTAAAGGAAATAAGGGATAGGGTGAGAGGGTGGGTAAGCAGACCTAAGGACATGAAAAGATCACCCATGATCTTATTGAATGGCGGAGCAGGTTAGGAGGGCCAGGAACCCTATTTCTGTTCCTAGTTCTTATATTTTCTTATGTACCTTCAATTGGGATCAATGACTGTGCAAGTCATACCTGGTTTGCCTGTGGAGGTGATGGAATTGCTTCTCTGCAACGGCCTGACAGCATTCTACAGGCAGTAAGGTGGTTAGTACTGCTGCCTCACAGCACCAGGGACCCGAGTTCGATTCTAGCCTCGGGTGACTGTCTGTGTAGAGTTTGCACATTCACTCCGTGTCTGCGTGGGTTTCCTCCGGGTGCTCAGATTTCCTCCCACAGTCCAAAGGTGTGCAGGTCAGGTGGATTTGCCATGCTAAATTGCTCATAGTGTCTAGGAATGTGCAGGCTAGGCAGATTAGCCTCAGGAAATGCAGGGGAACGGGTATTGGCAGAATGCTTTTCGAAGGGTCAGTGTGGAATTGATGGGCCAAATGGTCCGCTTCCACATTGTTTGGATTGTATGATAGCTACTGGCACACCCAGCAGTCTCTGAGAAGCCTATTGAGTTTAGGGACATGAACAGTTTCAGGGGGTAGTGCCTGGTATTTCCCTAATTGTGATCAGATAAGCTCAACCAGTGCAGGCTGAGGTGGCACTGAAAACAAATAGCCCTCCAGTCTGTTTATCTCAAATATTTTTTGGGAGTCCAGAAAACCCCAAGGAAGTAACAAATATAGATTCATTAATAGCAGACCAACAAGCTGACCCACTTCAATACACAGCAGCTCAGAACACTTACACTGACACTGGGATAAAAGCAGTCCCTGACTGGCACTATCTTCAAAATGAGGTGCTGATGATGAAAGGACACCTCCATCAATGACCGGCAAATGAGTGTAGCCACTATTCCACCAGGTAGTTGTGCTGTCAAGATAACATGGGGAAATATCACAGCCAGCTCATGAGATTCGAATACTGTAGCTGGGTAGGTTGATATATGCAAAATCCAAACCCATGTCCACCAGCATTCCTACTGGGGACAGCTCCACATGGATGTTGTAAGGGTTAGCAGAGTCTGTCACACCTGCTAACTTGTGGGAAATCCCTCCAGCATGCAACAATACAATGACTCTGGTGCTAGCTTCTGAGATCCGATTCAACAAGTGGACTGCGTGGGACACCTAACTAAAGAAGAAGTGATAAGCAGAATATCTTTATTTCCAGGGATGACACTATCTTTTTCCCAGAGATGGTTTCCCCTAAGAATCATATCTGTCATCATTGGTGGGGGCATTGACCAATTTTCCACCTGGTGTGGTCTGCCCATTCAGATCAAGTCAGACCAGGGCACAAATGTTTTGTCCAACGTATTCTAGGAAGTTGTGCGTAACCTGTGCCTGACGTAGTGGAAGCCTTTAGTGCATCACTCAGTCAAAGAGGGTACTAGAATGGTACTATTAGACCTTAAAATCAATGATCAGGGCACATTCCCATGAGGACCACCATGATTTGAATAATGGACTAGGAATGCTTCTGTTCATGATCAGCAATATGTGTACTGATTTTACTCCCTTTGAGTTAGTTTACGGGTACTAATCATTAAATTATTAAAAGAGAGATTCTTTGAACAAAAGGAGAAAGTTTCCATGTTGGGATTGTGATGATACTATGACTTTGAGGCGTATTTTGTCCAGTTTTATTTATGAAGAAAGGTTGAGACAGAAGCATGCTTAAAGCCAATACAGTAAATAGCTTGTGAGGACTTTTTTATTTTAAATGTTGGAACAACAGATGCAGCCTGAATGGGTGGAGTCAAGCTCCCACAAAACCCGGATTTTCAGTTTTAGCTTTCTGCACATGCTGTGGAAGCTCTTATTCCTCTCTCTGTTACATGAAAAGCTGTGATACTCTCCCCGGTGCAAGAATTGCATGTGAGATTATCTATTTTGCAGAATTTGCCTTTGCCAAGGGTGTGCTTGTGGGATGTTGCTATATTGGAACAGTTAATTAGCAGTAGTTAATATATATATATTGTTAAGTATTTTGGTAGAGTTACAGTTAAGCCAATTCTTTTTTTTTCTTTTTCTATATTTTGACTGCAGTGTAAAACTAAAGTGTATTTTGCTTAAAGGTGAGTAGTTTGACCAGTGAAATTGCATCTGGATTGCAATGCCTCACACGTATCTATAAATTAAGGAAACATTATGGTCTAAGCTACCTTCTTAATATATTTTGAGTTTTTTGGTCTGGTCCAAAACAAACTGGGGGCTCTTGTCAGGATCAAAATATCAAATTCTGGGTTGGGTTTGGGATTATTGGCCTCAAAAGTGGTGAGTGTTGGGTTTTTTTTTGTTTTGGGTGTTGAATTCGATTGGTTTAATCAGGGTGTGCATTATATAGTAACGGTTGTATCAGTTACTAAGAGTTTCATGGGAGTGAAAAAGTCACTTTAGTAGTTTTACAGGAAGTGAGCAAGACAAAGCTTGGAGTTGGAATTGCCTTTGCCTGTGCGAAGAGGGGAGGTAATTGTAGCAATAGCGTGACATTAATGATTGCCAGAAATGCTAATGAATCATGTGGAAACGGCTAAAATTCAATTATAAATGAAGCAGCTGGAACATGACCACTAACCTCTGAAATGGAGATAGAAAATCCAAGAAAAAGCGAGCACAGAAAATGGCAATGAAACAAAGAGAGAAAGAACAGAAGAAGAGATTGGAAGAAGAGAAGATTGAGAAGAAGAAATATGCAGCATGAGTGAGAGAGAGAAGGTGTGAAGATGGTATCTGCTCGGGATTGTAGAGGGATATGATGGTATAGCAACAAATTTTAAGTTGTTTAATAATAATTTCTATCCAGTTGGATGAAAAATTGGCTTGAAGGTAGGAGATAGAGGGTGGTGATGGAGGGTTGCTCTTCAGACTGGAGGCCTGTGACCAATGGAGTGCCACAAGAATTGGTGCTGGGTCCCCTGCTTTTCGTCATTTATATAAATAATTTGGTTGTGAATATAGGAGGTATGGTTAATACGTTTGCAGATGATGCCAAAATTGGAGGTGTAGTGGACAGCGAAGAAGGTTACCTCAGAGTACAACGGTATCTTGACCAGATGGCCCAATGGGCTGAGCAGTGGCAGATGAAGTTTAATTTAGATAAATGTGAACTGCTGCATTTTGGAAAGGCAAATCAGGGCAGGAGTTATACACGTATACACAAAGAGACCTTGGAGTGCAGGTTCATAGTACCTTGAAAGTAAAGTCGTCGGAAGATAGAATATTATAGAAGACGTTTGGTATGCTTGCCTTTACTGGTCAGTGCATTGAGTGTAGGAGTTGGGAGGTCACGTTGTGGCTATACAGGACATTGGTTAGGCCACTTTTGAAATTTGTGCATTCATTTTTGGTCTCCCTGCCATAGGAAGATTGTTGTGAGACTTGAAAAGGTTCAGAAAAGATTTAGAAGCATAATACCAGTGTTGCAGGATTTGAACTACACGGAGAGGTTGACTAGGCTGGGGCTATTTTCTCTGGAGCATTAAAGGCTGAGGGGTGACATTATAGAGGTTTATAAAATCATGAAGGCGCTGGATCGGGTAAGTAGACAAGGTATTTTCCCCAAGGTAAGGGAGTCCAAAACTAAAGGTCATAGATTTAGGGTGAGAGGGAAAATGGACCTAAAGGGCAACGTTTTCACACAGAGGGTGATGCATGTATGGAATAAGCTGCCAGAGGAAGTGGTGGAGGTTGATACAATTGCAGCATTTTAAAGGTATCTGAATGGGTCCATGAATTAGGAAGGGTTTAAAGGTATATAGGCCAAATACTGGAAAACGGGACTAGATTACTTTAGAATATCTGGTTGGCATGGACGAGTTGGGCCGAATGGTCTGTTTCCGTGCTGTACATCTCTGAAACTCTAAATTGTAAACATGTTGACAAAATGGTACTTAACATTCATCATCATGGGCACGATATTTCTGACAATCACCGCCATTGGGCTTTTTCCTCCCACTGGCCTTGTAAAACCGGTCTTGTGAGTGAACACCAGGGAGAGGATTATTGTGGGGACTGCGTGACTCAGGATCCTGCTCTCTATTTTTCCAGCGTGCATTGGCTGCTGACAAGTGCTTAATTCAGTAATTGAAAAACAACAGAGCGAATAATGTCAGATAATGGAAACCAAACTATTCTCATATTAAAGACAAGCAATGTACTGTCAGAAGGTCAGTACTGAGGGACTGCTGCACTGTCGAGGGTCAATGCTGAGGGAGTGCCACACTGTCGAAGGGTCAGTACTGAGGGAGTGCCGTACTGTCAGAAAGTCACTATGGAAGGATGACACACTGTGGGACTGTCAGTACTGAGGGGTGCTGCACTGTGGGAGGGTCAGTGTTGAGGGAGTGCCGCACTGTGGGAGGGTCAGTGCTGAGGGGGTGCTGTACTGTCAGAGAGTCAGTACTGAGGGAGTGCCACATTGTTGGAAGGTCAGTACTGAGGGAGTGCGCACGATTGGAGGATCAGTGCTGAGGGAGTGTTGTAATGCCTGAGTAGCTCTCTGTGAAGTGTCTGTTGATCTATATGTAAACTATCCGGAACCCCTCAATTAAATTCCAGTCTGTAACTCACTTCTGGGTATCTGTTGTTCTATATATAAACCACCCAAAACCCATTGATTAGATTTGAGTCTGTAACTCATTCCCGGGTTGATGCTTGTGAATTGCACCATCAGAACATAGAACGTTACAGAGCAGTACAGGCCTTTCGGTCCTCGCTGTTGCGCTGACCTGTGGAACCAATCTGAAGCCCATCTAACCTTCACTATTCCATTCTCGTCCGTATGTCTATCCAATGACCATTTAAATGCCCTTAAAGTTGGTGAGTCTACCACTGTTCTAAGCAGTGTGTTCCATGCCCCTACTGCTCTGAGTAAAGAAACTACCTCTGACATCTGTTCTGCATCACCCCTCAATTTAAAGCTATGTCCCCTCGTGATAGCCATCACCTTCCGAGGAAAAAGGATCTCACTGTCCAACCTATCTAACTGTATGATTGTCTGATATCTCTCAATTAAGTCACCTCTCAACCTTCTTCCCGCTAACGAAAATAGCCTTTCCTCGTAAGACCTTTCAGGTGGCTACGGGTGGCATGTGGCTTAGTGGTTAACACTGCTGCCTTTCAGTGCCAGGGACCCGGGTGCGATTCCAACCTCGGGCAACTGTCTGTGTGGAGTTTGCACATTCTCCCCGTGTCTGCATGGGTTTCATCCAGGGCTCCAGTTTCCTCCCACAATCCAAAGATGTGCAGCTTAGGTGAATTGGCCATGCTAAATTACCCATCGTGTCCAGGGATGTGTGGGTTAGGTGGATTAGTCAGGGTAAGTATAGGGGAGGGGGAATGGGTCTGGCTGGGTTACTCTTCGGAGGGTCGGTGTGGACTTGCTGGACCAAAGGGCCTGTTTCCACACTGTAGGGATTCTATGAAAAGGAAATGAAACAGTTTGCATTATGTTTGATAGCAGAAGAAATGCAGAAACAGGATATCTCTAGCACAGGAGGAAGGAAAAGATTACCTTACCAGAAGAAAGGGAGAAAGTGAGAGTTTTTGAATTGAAAACTCAAAATCGACTTAAAATGGCAGAGATAGAGGTGAAAGGTAGGAGTAATGATGAGGGCAGTGATGGAGAGTAATCCCATCATAGCCAACGGCCAGGTGGGTATCTGTTTACATATGTCCAACTATTGCCTAAACTGGATGAGGAGCATGTTGAAGCCTTATTCATTTCATTTGACAAAGTAGCAGATGAAATATGCGTATTATTGCTTCAAACAAAGTTGGTAGGTAGAGCTAATGATGTTTGCTTCACTATCACAGGAGGTAAATAGGGAGTATGATGAAGTGAAAAAAGCCATTTAAGTGTATACGAGGTAGTCCCAGAAGCCTAAAGATAATGTTTTAGAAATCTGAGGAGGGAACCTGGTCAAACGTGCATAGAGATTGAAAGGATCAACGTAGTTTTGATAGGTGGATAAGGGCATTGAAAATAGATCAAACATAGATCTCTTGGAGACAGAATTATTTTGGAGCAGTTCAAAATTTACTTCTTGAAGTAGTGAAAACACGTGTGGAAGAGCAGAGAGTTAAGATTGCAGGATTAGCAGTGGAAATGGCAGGTGATTGAATTTGTTCCAAAATAAAAGTTTGGTATCAATTTCGATCTGTGAGGGATAGAAATTTGGGAAAAGGAAAATCTTCAGGTGATAAGGGAAAAGGGGATCTCGTGCAAGATAGTTTACTACAGGGTAAAAAGGATACCCACGAAGGGGAAAGAGAAGTTTTAAAAAAAAGCTCAGGTGTTTTCATTGTAATAAAGTAGG
The DNA here is from genome assembly GCF_004010195.1 of Chiloscyllium plagiosum. Classification (NCBI taxonomy): domain Eukaryota; kingdom Metazoa; phylum Chordata; class Chondrichthyes; order Orectolobiformes; family Hemiscylliidae; genus Chiloscyllium; species Chiloscyllium plagiosum. The sequence goes on along the minus strand of NC_057720.1, from coordinate 70,534,072 downwards.
CCACATGAAGTCGCAGAGTTGATAGTTTAGAAAAAGCTCTGTGAAGATGGATATGAAAAAACAGGAGAAGCCAGTGAGTTTTGTTGAAGTGGTAATGGAAAGCACATTCAAAACTAAAACGTTGCACCAGAATGTACAACCTGGTCAGCGGTTGGTTGAGAAGGAAATGCCAGATCTCTTTAAAGAACTTACTTGTGTGGGAGAGATTTACTCATGTATGCCAGGAGGAGTCGGTAAAGAAATTCAGATTTTAAGAGATACGAGAACAAGTCTATCTTTGATGAGAGATGAGGTATGTCATTCAGAAGGAGTATTGCTAGAAAAAGTGCTAATATGTAGAATTCATGGTGAGAAGTGCAGCATTTCATCATTTAAGTGAGGTTGGAGAATCCAGTGAAAAGTGATGGTCAGAGTAATAGAGAAATTCTTGGATCCAAACATACAAATCCTAGTAATGATATCACTGGATCGTAGGTGGGAGTGATGCATGTTGTGGTTGAAACACCAGTGAAAACTGAAGTGTCACACAAAGTGTATCCTGGGATGTTTCCTGACTATGTGGTAACAGGGTCGCAAAGTCCAAGGTGGAAACAGGAGGAAAAATCAAAGAATAAAAATAAGGAATTGATGTTCAGTTAACAGATACTGTGTTTGATCAAATGGTTAAGGAAAAACCAAGAACAGGCCGAGAACAAAATGGATGTTTTTAGTTCAGATAAGTTAGCCAAATTATGGCAAAAGAAGAAAACCTAAAGCAGTTGCATTGAAAAGCATACACAGATGAAGAATCTAAATAAGTAACATTCTGGACAATCTTAAAAATGAAGTCATGATGAGGAATGGAAATCATCACATATTCAGATGGATCTGAAATGGGCAGAAGTTCATCGAGTTGTATTACTGGTAGGCTGCAGAAAGGAGATGTTGCAGGTAGCGCATGAATTATCAGTAGGAGGTCATTTGGGAGTAAGGAAAATGTGAGCCAAAATACAAAAACATTTTCATTGGTCTGGACTGCATAAGGATGCAGTTGAACTTTGCCTGACATGTCATACACATTCCCATATTTGAGGAACCTTTTTACAAAACTCTTAATTGATTACATAAGACCCTACCTAAAATAAAAAGTGGGAAACAGTATTTGTTGACCATAATGAATGTGTCTCCTAGATTTCCAGAGGCCATTCATATCACAGCTAAAAGCATTGTAGAAGAGTTAATTAATTTTTTTCACTGGATACAGACTACTCACAGAAATATAATTGGATTAAGGGTCAAAGTTTTTATCAATGTTTCTCAAGGAAGTTATGGATTGCTTAGGAATAAAACAACTTTAAAGACCATGTTGAGGGCTTATAGTCAAGACTTGCCTGAGGATTGACATAAAGGAATTCCATTTGTATTATTTTCCAATTAGGGATTCAACTAAATTCAGTCCATTTGAATTAGTTTTTGGGCATGAAGTGACAGGATCACTGAATTTAATTGAGGAGAAATTGGTGAGTCAGCATTCAAAGACCACACATTTGAACTACACATCAGACTTTAGGGAAAGGCTAAATAGAGTGGGAGAGTTGGCTGGATAGAATTTGAAAGTGGCTCAGCATGTGATAACACACAAAGCAGACAAGAAATCAAAATTCATAATTTTGCTCGTGGAGGTAAAGTGCTAGTGTTACCCCATTGGTAGGTGAATCTTCAAAGGCAAGGTTTAGTGGGCCTTATCAAATTGAAAAGAAATTGAGTAAGGTGAATTATTTGATAAGAAGGCCAGATAGAAAGAAATCTCACTACGTCATGTGAATATGATCAAAAGATATTTTGATGGGGAAGGAAAGCAAAAGGAAGATGTGTTACTGGTAACAAACTAGAGTGAAGGACCAAGTTCAGATGATTCTAAATTGGATATTCTTCAAATTAAATTGGACAATGAAGACATTCTCAAAAATTGGGGTAAATTATTGAGTTACGTTCCAGAGGAAAATTGAAATGACCTGAAAGAATTATGACAATCACATGGGGAAATATGCGTAAATAAACTGGTGAGTACTAATCTAAGTATGTATGATGTCGGTATAGGAAATGCTATTCCAATTAAGCAACATCCTTATAGACTTAACCTCCTTAAGTTGACACATGTTCAGAAGGAGTTTGAATACATGCTCAAAAGCAATATAATTGAAGTGAGTTGCAGGCACTGGAGCTTACCCATACTAATGGTGCAAAAGCCTAATGGTACCCAATGATTATGATGTTACTGAAATGGAACATTTATTTATTAGTAGTTTAAGGATATATTATTTTGTTAAGCATTTCAATAGCGTTAAGCCAATTCTTTTTATTTTTATTTTGTCTGTATTTTAACTGTAGTGTAAAAATAAAATATGTTTTTTTTAAAGCGGAGTAGTTTGACCAATCGAATTGCATTTGGAATGCAAAGACTTACAGCTACCTTTAAAATAAGAACAAGTTCGGGTCTAGGCTATCTTCATAATATATTTTGAGGGGGTCTGATCAGGGTCTGTAACAGGATCTGTAGAAGAGTTCTGAGTGTGATTCTCAGGAGCCTGTGAAGATCCCTGAGAATTCTTGAAAATCTCCAAAACAGTGATGAAACAGAAGACAAACAAGCATGCGACAGCCTGAACATTTCCACCTGTATATTGCATTTTACTGCTCCTAGCCTTATCAGGTGAACTCTTAAAGGCCCAGTTCAGTGACCTATATGGAGCAGTCAAGAAAATGGGAGAAGTGAATTACCAGATTGCTTTTTTCTCCCAATCTAGAGTCTCAAAGACTGAGGCAGGTCAACATGTTAAAGCAACACTCCTGCTGTGAAGGAAGCGAAGAGGTACCGGTATATGACACTGCCATTGATGTAGCTGATAAGCAGTGGGGATGAATTGAAGGGAGACGTGTGTGAGGCCCACATTGAAGCCTGTATTACCCAACCAGCCCATACAGAGAGAATAGCAAACCGAGACTCCTTAATCATTGTCCTAAGTGCAGAACAGTGAACTGACTTGATAAAGCTGCTCGCAGTATTTCAAGATTTATGCAGAAACAAGGCAGTCTGTACTCCCCTGGCTCTATACGATGTCGATGTGGGAGGAGCTTCCCACAAAAGGTGGCCCAGGTTTGACAGAAGATGAATCATATTTTGAGGCAGATAATGATCCAGCCTGGTAGATGTTGCTGGAACTCTCCAGTTGTGCTGATGCTAAATCCACTCTCGATTTAACTATCGCAGAGGCAGTGACCAGAGCTGATTCTTCCCCAACTTCCCATCAATGATTGCGTTGATGGCCAAGGTAAAGTAACTTGTGTTACCTGCTCAAAGGAAATCACTGCCTTTTTAACTCTAGATGGGTTATAGCAGTGTTGGATCATCCCATATGGAACCTGAAATGCACCAGCTATCGTTTTAAAGGCTGATGAATCAGATACTGGCAACCATATCTAATTGATTAGTACACATAGGCAAACCCCGAGAGGACAGCAATACTTGGCAAATGCACTTGCAGTAACTGGGAGCTCTCTTCCAGGAAATACAGTCAGCTGACCTAATGGTCAATCTTACAAAGAATGAGTTCAATAAGGCCCAAGAGAGCTACCTTGGGCATATAGAGGGTAAACAATGTGTACTGCACGGGGCTTAAAAAGATTGAAGCTGTAGCGCATTCCTGAAACAAACTGGGAAATCGTGTGAATCTTCAGATGCGCAGGCTGTACTGAAATTTCATCCCAAAACCTTCAGCACAATGGCTGCACTGCTGTCAGACCTGCTAAAGAAAAAAAAGCAAAGGTGGTGCGGACTGAGGAATGTCAGATGGCTTTTTTGGAAAACTGATACCATTTTAGTACATAGACTTAGGCTTGCTGCTTCAAATTTAATGTAGCATTAAAATTAGCCACTGGTGTGAGTGACATCAGTGTAGGAGCTGTCCTCCTTCAGGAAGACAAATCAGGGAGTAGAGAGAACAACAGGGGACTTCTCCAAAAAAGTTAAACAATCATCATAAATGGATATTTCACAAGAAAGAATTCTCAATTTACGACTGGCTGTCAAACATGTTTTGAGCGAGATGTACGAAATGGGTTAGTGAGAGCACAGTCTATACTATCCACAATCCATTAACTTCTGTGAGCAAGTTTACGACCCAGGATATCAGTTTATGCCATTGGTGTTTCTTCCTTCAGAAATTGTATTTAAAAATCATCCACTTTGCAGGGAAGTTAAAAACGGTTGCAGATGTCCTGTCCAGAACCTAAAGCGACTCAGTTAGAACTGAAGAGATACAATTGACCAAAGCTGGAGGAATGAATCTCTGCATGAATGTGTCTGGTAACCTGTTTTTCCCACGTTCCTTCTTTATGTAAACAAAGAATGAATCTCAGTTCAGCTGTTGCATGGGCAAGTGTCATAACCATTGATGATAGGACTGATTGTTTATCGAAATATTGTGCATTACTTACAACATTTTTTTTCAAAATGGATAGATACAGCCAAAATGATTGTGGATGTAATATTCAATGGTCGGTAGGAGAAAAGAATTCTGGAATGTTACATCTGCATATCAAATGGAAATTTAAATAAGAACAGATGAAGCCTTCAAAAATGAGATAACAAGAACCCAGAGAAAGTATATTCCTGTCAGGGTGAAAGGGAAGGCTGGTAGATATAGGGAATGCTGGATGACTAAAGAAATTGAGGGTTTGGTTAAGAAAAAGAAGGAAGCATATGTCAGGTATAGCCAGGATAGATCGAGTGAATCCTTAGAAGAGTAGAAAGGAAGTAGGAGTATACTTAAGAGGGAAATCAGGAGGGCAAAAAGGGGACATGAGATAGCATTGGCAAATAGAATTTCCCACAGTCCAAAGATGTGCAGGTCAGGTGAGTTGGCCATGCTAAATTGCCCATAGTGTTAGGTGCATTAGTCAGGGTAAATGTAGGCGAATGGGGCTGGATGGGTTACACTCCGGAGAGTCAGTGTGGACTGGTTGGGCCGAAGGGCCTGTTTCCACACTGTAGGGAATCTAATCTTAAAATTTTAAAAAGTTCTCACCTCTCTGACAGCCAGTCGGCAGCTGCAGCAGCCTGCAGCCAACTTCATGGAAAGATGAACAAGAGAGAAACAGCAATTAATGGCAAGGCCTTTTCCTTCAGACCAGGTAAGAGAAGCATTGAAGCAAACATAAGCTAGAAGCTAGTCACACTTGGCTGTTACAGATTCTGTTCTTGAGAAAACAGTTTAGTGAGGAAGAAGTGAACAGGCATCAGAAATCCACATATAGTTAAATATGCCTGGTTAAAAAAGACCAAAATTTTTAAAATTGTACTCACGGCTCGCAATAAGCATTAATTGCTTGGCAAGTGTGATCAGTGGAGTGCCACAAGGATCGGTGCTGGGTCCTCTACTTTTTATCATTTACATAAATGATTTGGATGTGAGCATAAGAGGTACAGTTAGTAAGTTTGCAGATGACACTAAAATTGGAGGTGTCGTGGACAGCGAAGAGGGTTACCTCAGATTACAACAGGATCCGGACCAGATGGGCCAATGGGCTGAGAAGTGTCAGATAGAGTTTAATTCAGATAAATGTGAGGTGCTGTATTTTGGGAAAGCAAATTTAGCAGGACTTATACACTTAATGGTAAGGTCCTAGGGAGTGTTGCTGAACAAAGAGACCTTGGAGTGCAGGTTCATAGCTCCTTGAAAGTGGAGTCGCAGGTAGATAGAATAGTGAAGAAGGCGTTTGGTGTGCTTTCCTTTATTGGTCAGAGTATTGAATACAGAAGTTGGGAGGCCATGTTGCGGCTGTAGAGGACATTGGATAGGCCACTGTTGGAATATTGCATGCAATTCTGGTCTCCTTCCTATCGGAAAGACGTTGTGAAACTGGAACGGGTTCAGAAAAGATTTACAAGGATGTTGCCAGGGTTAGAGGATTTGAGCTATAGGGAGAGGCTGAACAGGCTGGGGCTGTTTTCCCTGGAGCATCGGAGGCTGAGGGGTGACCTTATAGAGGTTTACAAAATTATGAGGGGCATGGATAAGATAAATAGACAAAGTCTTTTCCCTGGAATCAGGGAGTCCAGAACTAGACAGCATAGGCTTAGGGTGAGAGGAGAAAGATATAAAAGAGACCTATGGGGCAACTTTTTCACACAGAGGGTGGTACGTGTATGGAATGAGCTGCCAGAGGATGTGGTGGAGGCTGGTACAATTGCAACATTTAAGAGGCATTTGGATAGATATATGAATAGGAAGGGTTTGGAGGGATATGGGTTGGGTGCTGGCAGGTGGGACTAGATTGGGTTGGGATATCTGGTGGACAGGTTGGACTGTAGGGTCTGTTTCCATGCTGTACATCTCCATGACTCTATGACTCTAAGAGAAGCTAAGTACTTTTCAGCAGGGAGCTGTCTCCTGCAGAGATGTTTGTCTTTCACCTTTAGATGAATATACATAAAATGGGTTTAACGTAGATTTTAAAGTGACCTTCAGCCCTGGTCTCGGCATGTTAATAGCCTGATGTTCTAGTGTGCTCTGAAGTTCACAGCTTTGAGAATTGCCACTAAACAGCCCCACGATGCAGGTAAAGAAAGGGCCAACTAATCTTTCACTCTGAGTGCTGGAAGCCAGTTAGCTAGTCAAAAGAATAAAAGAGTTTCAATTGACTGAAAAAGCCAAGAATCTCAAAATCCACTGCTCAAATACCAAAGTCAAATCTACTGATAATATCCCTACAGTGGCCAAGATGTTCAACTATCTGCTCTTCCTGAATAATTCAAGGACTAATCCGTAGATCTTCTTTTTCCCTGAACTTTTGCCTTTTTGAACTTCCACTCTCATTTCTAATTGTGTGTATGTATGCTACCTAACCCTGCCCCTCTTATTTAGTAATTAATACACTCACTCCTTTTGCTATTTTTAAGAAAATCTGCTGAAATTGTCTATTTCTTAAAACACAAATTCATTGGGCTCTGGGAGAAAGAGAGCGGGGGGGGGGGGGTCCTTTGTAAGATTAACTTTGCTGTAACCAGCTGAGGAGTGGATGAATAACTGGGAGCTTTACCATCTGAGCTTTCTGCCAGCAACCATCACAACGTAGAATGGCCAATGGCAAATCAAATTCTGGTTTTAATATATAATGTGGGTGGAATGGTGGGGAAAGGCATGTAAGAATAGATAATGTTATTTGTGCGCAACACTTTTTATACCTGAAAGAAACAAAAACAGAAATGACTGCAGAAACTCAGCATCTGTGAAGAGACAAGCAGAGTTAATATTTTGAGAAAATTGACCCTTCGTCAGAAATGGTTAAGCCTGCAATGGTGTATTCAATGGGTTTTGCTAAGCGAAAGGTAGAAAGATTACAGCAAAGTTTCATTGGATTAATGCCAGGAATGAGAAATTGCAGTTCTGAAAAATGCTTCAAAAGTTGTTTGTTTTTATCTAAATTTTTCAACATTATGAAAACTTGTTTCCATTGCTTTTAAAATCAATAACAAGAATCCATAGGCTTGTGACATGACTAGAACAATGAAAAGAATGTTTTTTTTAACAAGAGGCTTACCAGAACATGAAGTTCTTTACCAAAAGTGGCTACTGAAGCAATAATTGCAACATTATTTAAGGGGAAATTTGATAAGCACTTGGAACGCTGACTATAAAAGGATATAGGAAAGGAATACAGGAAAATAGTGCTAGTTTCTGTTGAAAAGAGCTAGGAAATGTTCAACGCTTCCTCTTTCCCACCAGATGACGAAGTCACAATTACCGCGCTCCTAATGTCTTGCTGATGCTTTAGCTTTCCTGGAGAATGCAAAAAATGGAGGAAAGAATCTAACAAATGTTGTATAAAATTCTGGGAAACCCCTTGCCAACTTTGTAAAGCTTCAAGCGAGTTCCGGGAAACTCTGTTAGTACATACCACTTCATAAGGCAATTCTAATTAAACAAAGAATTCCATCACGACTGCCTGTGCAGAGAATAATCCTAAAACCGTAACTATCTGACCAAATCCTGTTTCTTTGATCCTTCTGTCTGTCTTCTTGCATTTTTTTCTTTTCAAATGCTTGCCCTGCTCCCTTTAGCCTTCAATATTATAACCTCAGAAGATTGTCCTTCTCAAAGAGCTATGGCAAACCAATACTACCCCAAGGCAGAGTGACCTTCATGCCATCACTCTAATCAAATAAATCCAAAGTGCAGAATGTGATCTTCCTGTTGAAATAGAGCCATTGGGATGTACAGAATGTACAGAATGTACCCTTTGGTCCAACTCTTCCATGTCAACCAGATATCCCAACCTAATATAGTCCCATTTGCCAGTACTTGGCCCATATCCCTCTAAACCCTTCATATACAAGTAGTCATCCAGATGCCTTATAAATGTTGTAATTGTACCAGCCTCCACCACTTCCTCCTGCATCACGTCTCATACATGCACCACCCTTTGTGTGAAAAAGTTGTCCCTTAGGTCCCTTTTAAATCTTTC
>NC_057720.1:70448067-70525067 GCF_004010195.1 Chiloscyllium plagiosum | reverse complement strand
CCCAGCCCCCAGCTTCCGCCCACCCCATCCCGTTCCCTGCAACCTAACATTTACCATAGCTAATCCACTTGGCTTATACATCCCTGGACGCTACAGGGTGGTTTAGCATAGCTAAACCATATAAAATGCAAACCTTTGCATCAAGCAACATCTCTTTTGTATTTTGCTCATGTGATTTTTCATGTACAGTAGAATGGTGATATCAGCAGACTGTTGTCAGTGACAGCATCATGTTTGTGCCTGCTTCCATCCTTTGTGTGATATTTACATTCAGGTGCTTTTTCAGCATATTTTGTGTTGTTATAAGGTGATACCCTGACTTACAAAGCCACTGCAGCAGTTCTTTTTGTTCTGTACTTGGTTCGAAGGAAGCCTGCTTGTAAATGAAGAGTACAGGAGGGTATGCCAGAAGCAGCATAAGGCACATCTAAAAATGCAGTGTCAATCTGGTGAAGCTACAAAATAGGACTACTTGTATGCCAAACAGAATAAGCAGCAAGTGATAGACAGAACTTAGCAATTCCATAACCAACTAATCAGGTCTAATCTCTGCAGTCCTCCTGCATCTAATTGTGAATAGTGGGGGGAAATTGAACAAACTTCCTGCAGGAGGAGGATCCACAAATATCCCCATCCTTAAAAATGGGGGAGCCCAGCACATCACTGCAAAACATAAAGCTGATTGCAACAATCCTCAGAGACAAACTGAGTGGATGATATATCTTGGTCTCTTTCAGTGGTTCCAAGCATCACAGCTGCCAGTCTTTCGTCAATTCAGTTCACTCCACGTGATATCAAGGAATGGTTGGAGGTGCTGGATGCTTCAAAAACTATGGACCCTGAAAACATTAAAGGAATAGTACTGAAGATTTGTGCTCTAGAACTTGCTGTGTCCCTAACCAAGCTTTTCCAGTACATCTACAACACTGGCATCTACCAGACAATGTAGAAAATTGCCCAGGTATGTCCTGTACACAAAAAGGATGACAAAGCCAAAACAGCTGATTACTGCCCCATTAGTCTACTCTGGATCATCAGTAGAATGATGGAGAGTGCCATCCACAATGCTATCAAGCAGCACCAGCTCAGTAATAACTAGCTACTAAGTTTGAGTTCTGCCAGGGCCACTCAGCTCCTGACCTCGTTACATTCTTACTTCGAACATGGACAAATAAGGTGAGGTGAGAGTGATTCCCTGACATCAAGACTGCACATGACTGAGCGTGCCATCAAGGAGCCCAAGGAAAACTGCAGTCAGTGGAATCAGAAGGAAAGCTCTCTGCTGGTTGGAGTGATAAGTGATACATAGGAGGATGGCTGTGGTTGTTGGAGGTCAGTGATCACAGCTCCAGGACATCTCTGCAGGAGTCCCTCAGAGTAGTGTCCTAAGCCTAACCATCTTCAGCTGCATTATCAATGACCTTCCCTCCATTAATAGGTTAGAAGTGGGGTTGTCCACTGATGATTGCACAATGTGCAGCATCATTTGCAAATCCACAGTTACTGAAGTAGCCTATTGCCAAATGCAACAAGATCTTGACAATATCCAAGTTTGGGCTGACAGGTAGCAAGCAACATTCACCCCATGCCAGTGCCAGGCATTGACCATCTCCAACAAGAGATAATCTAACCATCATCCCTCAATATCTAATGGCAATTCACCATTGCTGAATCCTCCATTCTGAACATCTTGGGGATGATCATTGAACAGTCACTAAACTGGGCTACCCATATAAATACTGTGGCTATGAATAACTCACCTCTTGCTTCCCTAAAGCCTGTCCTCCCCCCACTATATGCATGGTACACGTAAGGAGTACATATTCCCCACTGAGTGCAGCTCTAAAGACACTTCAGAAGCTTGAAACCATTCAGGACAAAGTAGCCCTTTTGATTGGTACCAAGCATATACTCACTTCACCTCTGATGCTCAGTAGCAGCAGGGTGAACTATTTACAAGATGCACTGCTGAAGTTCAACAAAGCTCTTTTGAGAGCACCTTCCAACCCCATGACCACTTCCATCTCGAAGGACAAGGGCAGCAGATGCACAGAATCACCTCCACCTGAAAGTTCCATCCCAAGCCACTCTCCATGCTGACTTTAACACGTATTGCTGTTGGGCCAAAATCCTAGAACTTCCTCCGCGATCGGCATCTCCACATTGTGGGGCTATTGACAACAAGTAGCCCGTATTCAGTCAAGGAGGCAGCTCACTACTACCTTCTCAAGGGCAACGAGGGATGGGCAGTATTGCTGGTCCAGGCAGGAATGCCCATGAATGAATAACAGGAAGTATTCCTAGTTTCTTGTAGATCTGAAATGTGACTACAATCAAATGACTTCAATGAAGAAATATCAGCTGGGCGAGGTGTAAAAATCTCTGAGGAAGGACCTCAGTACATTAGAGCCATGACTACACATTAAAAGTCTTGCAAAGCATTATTGATGTTCAGGAGTTGTGACTGGTCTATTACAAATGCACCATTAAGGTAACCTTGTGGGAAACCATATATGGGAAAACCTATTGCACCCTATCATTTTGTGGTGTGTGTAGATATCTAGTGCATTGAAGCAGGTGGCTGGAAGCTACAATACATGCTGTATATAACAAATCCAAATCAACCTCTATCACAGGTGTATGGAGAAAACTTAAGCCACAGAGGAAAAATAAATTTGCAGCTGTTTCTGAGAATCTGATAAGAATTATATAGAACAAAACATATACACACCTCTATACATATTTAAAATGTTTCCATTAGAGTAACCTACACTAGTCAGAGAGATGTAGATTGTCCTTTTTGGGACCTCAATTTAGCTTTAAGTCCTGCTCAAGTGGTAGTCAACAAGTGAGTTTCTTTTTCAGAGAATCTACTGTTGAACAATTAATGGAATAGTTATTACAGAAACCAAGAGGGAAGAAAGTGAGGACTGCAAATGCTGGAGATCAAAGTCGAGAGTATGGTGCTGGAAAAGCACAGCTGGTCAAGCAGCATCTGAGGAGCAGGAGAGTTGACATTTTGAGCATAAGCTCTTCATCAGGAATGATTCCCCTGTTCCTTGGATGCAGCCTGACTGGCTGTGCTTTTCCAGCACCACATTCTCAGTTACCAATATCTGTGCAAGACTCTGGAAAAAAAAACATGCTTCCTAAAGGATACATAGCCCGCCAAAACCTGCCACACAACATTAAATCTGAAATAACCTGATCCTGAGATGGATCCGAAAGTTGGGATTATTAAATGTTATTGACTTAGTTTCTGATTCTCCCCTTTACTAGTTGTTGTGATTGTTAAAGTTGTTGGTTATTTCCCAAGGTGTTTAATGTTGCAACTCACTACAGGAAATGGGGTGGCATCAGATAAGAACGCTTTCCCCAACTTCAGGGATTTAGCTCAGACTACTTCCCCACCCCCACACAGTAGTGTGCATCCTCCTTGCACCAGAACATTACTGGGAGGGGTGGGTTGTGGCGGGTAGCAGCAATATACAGAGGTGACTCATGTGGAAGAAAGAGAAAGGAAGAGCTGTGAGCAGCATATTTTGTCTGTTCACAGAGCAACTCTCCTACCTGAATCTCAGCGATGACAGTCTGGTGCACTTTGCAAGGGAAATCTTCACCTGCTGCAGCCATAGGGCAGGGTGAAGACAATGTTGCAAGAGGCAGAAGTGCATAAGAATGTAACGTACAAAACGGCTTATATTCTATGTGAGTGTGACTGATCTGGGCTTTAATTCCACTTTTGTGCCTGCTCTCCATATTCCTTGGTTTTCTGAGAGAACAGAGATCTTTCCATTTCAGCCTTTAAATACATTTCATGAAGATGCATCAACAACTCTCTGGGGTAGAGAATTTCAAAGATTTACGACCTGAGGGAAAACATTTCCCCATATGAAAGTGACTGCGGCCGTAATCATTTGCCTGATTCCTCCAAGGCTGTTGATGAAGAACATCCAATTCAGCCTTGGATTTATTTAATGGCCATATTTCCACTACTCTCTGGAGAAGAGAATTTCACAGATAAATGATGCTTGGAGATTGCAAAAATAAACTCTTCATCTCAATAACCATCCTTCATGTCTCGGTTATTGAAGATTTCTGTCTTTACTAGATGTGGCTAGATTGTTTGATTATTATCATGGGCTAGAGAGATCTTTTTATTGTGATCCTTTTGGTCAATGCATGCTCAAAGCTCTTGAGATTGTTTCACTGCTATCGTGCTACTAATTCCATTCTGTAGGAGTTGTCACTTTCTTCATTACCCCCATCTTTTTCCATTCTTCCATATTAGTAAACAATCCCTACAGTATGGAAAGAGGCCATTCAGCCCATCAAGTCTGCACTGACCCTCTGAAATGAATTCCATCCAGACCCTCTGAAAAGCATTCCAAATGTCTCTGAAATGTTGCAATTGTGCCAGTCTCCATCACTTCCTCTGGCAGCTCATTCCATACACTACCACCCTCTGTGTGAAAAGGTTGCCCCTTAGGTCTCTTTTACACCTTTCCCCTCTCACCTTAAATCTATGCCCTCCAGTTCTGGACTCCCCGACCACAGGGAAAAGTCTTTGCCTATTTATCCTATCCATGCCCCTCATAATTTTGTAAACCTCTATAAAATCACCCCTCAGCCTCCGACGCTCCAAGGAAAACAGCCCCAGCCTGATCAGCCTTTCACTATAGTTCAAATCCTCCAACCCTGACAACATCCTTGTAAATCTTTTCTGAACCCTTTCAAGTTTCACAACATCTTTCTGATAGGAAGGAGACCAGAATTGCACACAATATTCCAACAGTGGCCTAACCAATGTCCTGTACAGCTGCAACATGACCTCCTAACTCCTGTACTCAATACTCTGACCAATAAAGGAAAGCATACCAAACGCCTTCTTCACTATCCTATCCACCTGCGATTCTACTTTCAAGGAGCTATGAACCTGCACTCCAAGGTCTCATTTTTAAGCAACACTCCCTAGGACCTTACCATTAATTGTATATGTGCTGCTAAGATTTGCTTTCTCAAAATGCAGCACCTCACATTTATCTGAATTAAACTCTATCTGCCACTTCTCTGCCCATTGGCCCATCTGGTCCAGATCCTGTTGTAATCTGAGGTAACCCTCTTCGCTGTCCACTACACCTCCAATTTTGGTGTCATCTGCAAACTTACTAACTGTACCTCTTATGCTCACATCCAAATCATTTATGTAAATGACAAAAAGTAGAGGACCCAGCACCGATCCTTGTGGCACTCCAATGCTCACATGCCTCCAGTCTGAAAAACAACCCTCCACAACCACCCTCTGTCTTCTACCTGTCCCTCAGGAATCCCTCCAACAACTTGACCACCACTGAGGTCAGGCTCACCAGTCTATAGTTTCCTGGCTTGTCCTTACCACCCTTCTTAAACAGTGGCACCATGTTTGCCAGCCTCTAGTCTTCAGGCACCTCACTTGTGACTATCGATGATACAAATATCTCAGCAAGATGCCTAGCAATCACTTCTCTAGCTTCCCACAGATTTCTCGGGTACACCTGATCAGGTGTACAATGACCTCTTGCTGGCCCCTCTCCCTCGTGAGAACATTCAGCACCCTTTCTGAAACACCCTTGATCCTGGCACCAGGGAAGCAACACACCATTCTGAGATATTTTAGTTTTAAGTGTGACTAAAGTGAACACCTTCACATTTTCCCACATTATACTGCATCCCCCAAGATTTTCTCTGTCCATTTATAAGAGCCTACAAAGCAATTCTGACAGGCTACGCCTTCAGATTTCCAGCAGTACTTCCTTTTAAAATTTGAGTTGTTTGTTGATTGTGGGGAATAAGTTGTAATGGTGGGCTCATTAGCATGTTAATGCCTAAGTATTTCTGCCATTTTAACACCAAAGATTTCAAATGCATCTTGTCCTTTTGAAATTCCACCAGTTAAAAGAAGTTCCTTTCTTAAAACATTTCTGTGAATCTCTACAAATTTGGTTGACTAGGCACATGGGTCAATGTGAAGATGACAGTCTGAGGAGAGAAGGTAAATGTGGTTTTGGGGAGGGGAGACATGAATTTTCCTTGTGGGAATGAAAGGTGCACATTTTCTTCTGTTGGTCCCATAAGGGATAACTTATATTTCAGAGAAAGGTTTCCTTAGTGGACTTCATAAGCTTTGTATCAAGCCCTGCTCACCTTTAGCCTGGTAGAGAAGACACAGTTGTGGCTTCCTCATTCAGTATTGAATAAAATTGCAGCAAAGGTCACAGTTGTTACTGCTGGACGCTAATTAGATTCCCTACAGTATGGAAACAAGTCTTTCAGCCCAACAAGTCCACACTGATCCTTCTTCAGGCTTATGCCCGAAACGTCGATTCTCCTGTTCCCTGGATGCTGCCTGAGCTGCTGCGCTTTTCCAGCAACACATTTTCAGCTCTGATCTCCAGCATCTGCAGACCTCACTTTCTGTGAAGTGAGTCAGGTTAGAAACATCCCCATCCTTCTCATATCTTAATACAACACTATCTAAACACAGCAAGCAAAAACACAAAATGCTGGAGAAATGGAACAGGTCTGGCGGCATTTGTGGGGAGAAAATGGAGTTAACATTTGGAGACCAGTGACTCTGCTACAGAACTACCTTATTTGCGCTTAACACAATGTTTGCTAATCACTAAAAGATTTTGTTGTACATCGTCTGTGTTTGTAACTTTTGCATTGTAGAGTTTAATACAGTTTCAGACCTTTCATGTGAGCAAGGAATGACTTGTGAATTCACTGAATTCCCAGGATTGCATGGAAACCTTATAATTCCCAATTTCTTTTTTGTTTCTGAGTGCACTGGAAGAGGGAGTATAAACTGCAGCTTTGACTTCCTCTGCACATATTTCCTGTCCTTTGGTGGTGAGGTTGCATTAATGAGAGTTAAACAGTTGTCCCCAGTCCAGACTGGCCCCTCCATCTGGCTGGATGAGATTCTGTGGGATTAAGTGGACCCCATGGGAAAATTGTTGCTTTGGGATGGTGGGAAACTTGAATCAATGAAAAATCCAAAAGATATGCTGTGTTTTCTTGGAATAATCAACATTAAAACAAGCAACTGGCAATCTAAAATTAAAACAGGAAATGCTGGATATATACAGCAGGTTCGTCACCAGTGAGAAAGAAAAAAAGACATTCAACACTCTTTCTTTAAGCTAATTAACCCATTACCTCCCTCAGTGGGATTGATACATCCATCCCTTTTCCCTTGCTTCCTCATTGGAACTACAGTTGGTCATTCAGTCTCTTCAATCTGTATTATGATTAAGTTAGATCATGTCTGGATCAGAAAGGACTTCTGACCTTATCTCTTATCCACTGATATCCATACATAATAAAAACATCAAGATCGGCTTTGAAATTTTCAATTGATCTCATCTCAGCAACCTTTTAAGAGAGTATTCGGATTTCTACTAGCCTTCATGTGAGGAAGTGTTGCAGATGCCTCTCCTAATTTTAAACATCAGACTGTGCCTCCTAATTCCTTCCCCAGAGGAAAGAATTTTTCTCTATCCTGGCAACTAATGTAATTACTTTACACACCTCAATTAGCTCACCATCAATTTTCTGCATTATCATTTTGTCATGGAGTTGCATCAATAAATGCTTACCCTGAGATTAGACTGTTGCACCCATTACTTAACTCTCAAACTACCAATCTTTGTGATTGTTAACGTTGATGATGCAGTGCTGGTTGTGAAATAACTGGATGTCTACTTGTTGACCTTGTTCTTACTCGAGTCAGATTTGCGCTACTGTCAAATACATTATGTGTAAAATCCTTGGAGGTTTCCAGGACAGGAACCTAACCACTTTCTTCCTCCCAATATTTCCAGCTTTAAATTCTTCCCATTAACTCCATCTTTAGATTTAAGCCTAAAACAGAGAGTTAAAATCAGGGTGCTAAAGATTTCCTATCTCTAGTTTAGCATTTTATTGCAATGAAACGTGGCTGTGACATACATAATAGTTTCCATTAACGTTAGACTGAAAATTCAATGCAGAATAAGATGATAATTAAATAATTATAATGTAATATCAAACCAAGAGCGATCAAGAGCTGGCAATTTGGCTTATTTTCAAATTGAAGTTTGATGCTGAAAATCTGTCATATCTTGGCTCCAATATTAAACATTCCGGAGACTTAAAGTTTGTGAATTGAACTCTACTGATTCAGCTGATGACTCCGTCTGCCTTTATTCATATAAAAAGCTTGTTCATTCTTTTATCTTTCAAGCATATTATAATAGGTGGAGAATTGGGAGGGAGAAAATTCAAAAAGTTTAAACACTGTCTTTCATGATTTATTAAAGAAATTCAACTTGTTGGTTTAAGTGTATGGAATGTGACATATTTTCATCTCAAAGAAAATGTATTACATTCATCTTGTACCTCAGAACATGTTGATCATGTTTGAACTCCATCGGGGTTTTGATCAGGATCAATCTCCATTGCAAGTAGCTCTATTAATATGTTAAAGTATTTTAATGTGACTTTTTCATAAATCAAATGAAGCTCAAACCATTTTGTTTTAACACATTTCCCTTCTTGTATTTCATGTTCTTGGCTCTAGTCAAGCCTCGGGCAAGCATCCGTTTAAATTAATCAAATATTTTGAGTCTGACACTCCTGCATTGAGAGATTTGCCCAGTGAGAAATCCTTTGCAATTAGTTACCAAACAATCGACAGTATCAGTCGTACAAAGGATTGATACCTTCTGCTGAGGCACTCTGTCACACACCTCCCTACAGTTCACTCAGTCCCTTTCATATTTGAATATTGTCATGGGGTACTCATTTGTCACAAGGACATTTTGCTGAAAACTGCAGGAATGTTCCCATTACTGTTAAAAACACAAAAATCCTCCATCCCTAACCATCCCTTCCCCAGTCCCAGCTTCTGTTCAAATTATGGCTGTGTGTCAGCTTTTTCTTGTGCCATGCTTCCACTACATTATAATTACTGGTATTTTGCACGTTGGCTCAAATCCAGCTAAATTTCAGCAGAATGAGCCAGTAAAGCCTTTTTCAGATTGATATCATTGCTCAGTCCTTCCCGACCTTAGAATTAGCTCTTGCTGCTGTCTTCCTCTTGATTCCTATCTCCAGCCCGAACTTCCCATTACTGCCACTGACCCAACTCTGAACTGTAGGCCTGGCTCCCTTGCCTCAATCCTTTCCTACTTAGCTCAAAGAGTACACAATGTTTTCAAACAGTGTTGCTTGTGGGCTGGAGACAGAAATCCCTGGATGTCATGAAATGGCTGTCTATGAGTATGTCACGGTAGTCTTCCTACTGCCTTGTTACAGTCAGCAAGCTTATGTTAAACTAGATCCCTGAAGATTAACAGATGACTAAATTGCTAAACATTTAGTCTTTGCTGTTAAAGAAACTATTGCATCAGTGAATGTTGCTTTTGGTTGGTAGTAGCATTTGTTCCTGGATATAATTTGTTGCATTCTGTCTTGTGTCCTGTCTGATCATCAGCATGATTGTGGCATTCTTTGGATACGAGCATCACTGGCAATGCCTGCATTTATTGTCAATCACAAATTGCCCTTCAGGTGATGGTGGGCCTTCACCTTGAACAATTATAGTCCGTGTGGTGAAGGTATTCCTCCAGTTATTTTAAGCAGGGAATGTAGTGAAAGTGAAGAAACGATCATACGCATCCAAGTCAAGATGGTGTGTGACTTGAAATGTGATCGTGCTCCCATGCACCTGTTGCTTTTGTCCTGCTCGGTAAAGGAGATTAGAATTAGAATTAGCTTTATTGTCACATGTATTCACGTGAGTACAGTGAAACGTTTACAAGTCCCCACTCACGCCACCCTCTTAGGTATAAAGGTACCTAGTTACAGATTCTTAAGTACAAATTCTTTGGACAAAATTAGAAAAATAAAAATGTAGGAAGCCCAGCATTACAGACCTTTGCGCCACCTTAGGTACAAAATCAAAGTTAAAAAAATAAAGAAATGAGAAGTTCAGAATAACAATCCTTCCATTCCAGTCCACAGCAGGCCTCATGTTCACATTGGGCCGGGCTTCACTTTGGGGTTCCCGAGGCTGGGAGTCCATACTGGGCTTCACCCGGAGGCTGGGAGTGACTCTGGATTCACCCCGAGGTTGGGAGTCGCTCTGGATTCACCTCGAGGCTGGGAGTGACTCTGAATTCACCTCGAGGTCAGGAGTGACTCTGGATTCACCTTGAGGCCGGGAGTGATTATGGATTCACCTCGAGGTTGGGAGTGACTCTGGATTCACTACAAGGCTGGGAGTGACTCTGGATTCACCTCGAGGCTGGGAGTTGCTCTGGATTCATTCCGAGGCCGGGAGTGACTCTGGGTTCAACTCGAGGCTGGGAGTGACTATGGATTCACCTTGAGGCTGGGAGTGACCATGGATTCACCTCGAGGCTGGGAGTTGCTCTGGATTCACTCCGAGGCCGGGAGTGATTCTGCGTTCACCTCGAGGCCGGGAGTGACTCTGGATTCACCTTGAGGCTGGGAGTGACTCTGGATTCATCTCGAAGCTGGGAGTGACTCTGGATTCATGTCGAGGCCAGGAATGACTCTGGATTCACCTCGAGGCTGGGTGTCTGCGTTAGCTTCACCTCAAGGCTCTAAAGGCTGGGAGTCTGCATTGAGGCCTGGAAGTGGGTTTGTGCAATATTGTAGAACATGCTTTGGCAAGTTGCTGCAGCGCATTCTATAAATAGTGTACATATGTCACTCTAATGGTGGAAGAAATAATTATTCAAACAGGTTTTGCCTTGGATGGTGTTAACATTCATATGTTTTGTTGGACCATTCATCTGGTTAAATGAAGAGAATTCTACCATACTCTTAAAACTTAAGGTGATGGAAAGACTTTGTGGAATCAAAAAACACCCCAGTCACCACAGGATATAGTTTCTGCTTCAGCAGTCATGATGTCTGAATGGTTGGCTTACTTCAGTCTCTGGTCAGTGCTAACATTGTTGATGTTGGTAATGGCGAAGTCAGCAATGACAATTTCATTGAGTTGCAAGGAAAGATGGTCTTTACCTAACACTCATGTGACACCAATGTTATTTCCAGCCCGATTCTGGATACTGTCTTTGTCCTGTCAGCACAGGTTACTGTGGTGTCTGAGGAGTCACAGATTAAGACGACTACCGAATGGGAAAGATTCTTCTCACTTTCCTCCACTGCTTTCCATTTAACTTACATTGAGTTCTGCTTCCTTAGAATTGTGAAACTTCTCACTGGATTTACCAACATCCTTAAACAGTTCAGTGCTTCAGTGTAATTTATTCTGCCACTTATTATAATACTGTATGACATATATTGCTCTTGCTATAAGTAACATCCAGTATTTAATGGTACTCCACAGAGTCTCATCTCTATTACCTTGAGTTATGGGCTAAGAGTGTGATAGAATTCTCTGCATTGAGCTGAATAAATGCAGGACCAACATTAGAAAAAGCTCACCATCATACAGGACAAAGGTTGATTAGCGGTCCATCCATTTGATGGTCCCAGTTCTAAACAGTAATTCTCATTAGTTAGATGCCCTTACGGATTGAGGATCTTAAGAATGTTTATATGGCAGGTGCTGAGCTGAACACAGTGAAGGAATCTGGTCATCTAAACTTGAATGAACAAGGCAACCCATTGTACATTTCTTAAACTAATCGTAGGGCAAAGAACCATTTGCAAACCAGAGGGTGCCTTTCTCCCATTGTGCTCATGCTGGCTGGGAAAGAGCTATCTAAACTAGACCCATCTTCGAGTTCTTGCTCTATTGTTCTTGATTTGATTTGATTTATTATTGTCACAAAAGTTTTGTTTTGCATGCAGTACAGGCAGATCATACCACACAAAGTGCATGAGGGTAATAGGACAGAGCAAGGAATACAATGTTGCAGCGGCAGAGACGGTGCACATCAACCTTAAATTAAAAATTTGAGAGGTCCTTTCAGAAGTCTCATAACAGCAGGGAAGAAGCTGGTCTTGAACCTGTTGGTCCATGTGTTTAAGCTGCCTTGTCTTCTGCCTGATTTCTGATGGCTATTGTACCTAATTGTCCTATTCAGGTCCATTTTCAACATGCTACGTAAAAACTGAACCAACTGCGGGATGCTGGAGAACAGCAATTGCTGGAAAAATTCAGCAGGTCTGTAGGAGAGACATTACTGGATCCAAAATGATAACTTTGCTTTCTCTCCACAGACCTGCTGAGCTCTTCCATTTCTGTTTTCATTTCTACTTCTACCATCTTTTCAAGCACAGAGTTCCAGAACAGCTCCCAATCCCTGCCAAATTCTCGGGGTGAAAATGTTATTCAATTTCCCTTTTAATCCTTTCATCAATTATTCTAAACCTATGTCCCTTGATATTGACCTCCCTGTTCATAAAACCATGTCATTTCCTGTCCACTCAATCTCAGCCCCCTCATAATTTTTACATCTCAGTTCAATTTCCCTATCACTTCTTAGGATCCTGTTCCAAAGAAAATGAACTCAGCCTTTTATATCTCTCCTCATAGCCTAAATTCTCCATTCCTGGCAATGTTCTCGTAAATCTCCTCTACTATTCTCTCGAGTGTGATCACATCCTTCCTGTAATTTGGCGATCAGCATTGTACATAGTTACCTGGTATTTTAGGCAAAAGTGAGGACTGCAGATGCTGGAGATCAGAGTCTAGATTAGAGTCGTGCTGGAAAAGCACAGCAGGTCAAGCAGCATCCGAGGAGCAGGAAAATCAATGTTTTGGGCACAAGCCCTTCATCAGGAATGGAGCTCCATTCCTGATGAAGGGCTTTTGCCTGAAACGTTGATTTTCCTGCTCCTCGGATGCTGTTTGACCTGCTGTGCTTTTCCAGCACCACTCTAATCTAGACTAATGAGTATTTTAAACAATTTTGCAATAACCTTACTGCTCTTAAAGTTTAGACTTCAGCCAATAAAGTAAAATATTGTGTACGCCCTCTTTAACAACCGTATCTAACTGTCCTACTTTTGGAATCCGTAAGTATACACCCCAAATTCTCTCTACTCTCTCAGAGTTTACCATTAATTGTCTCAATCCTTTTAGCCTTTTGTGTTCTACTTATTACCTCTCACTTCATTTGATTGAATTCGTTCTGTCACTTTTCTGCCCAGCATTTACATTACTCGATAGTCTTCAGCTTTCTTCCTTATTATCAACAACATTATTGGTCTTTGTATCTGCAAACTTCTAAATCACAACCTTACAGTTAAGTTTAAATCGTTGAGATGTACAATATTCACAAGAGAGCTGGTAGTGAGCATATGGAACCCCATTGGGAACAGCTTTCTAACTTACCACTTTTCCCTGCCTGCCATGTGCGTTATTGTCAAAAGTCTTGTTCAACTCTATGGAGTGCATTACTTCAATCAAGTTAGTCAGACACAACCCCTCCTTAACAAATGTGTACAGATTGTTCTTGACACCGTCTTGCAGAATCTTTCTCAATTAACTTGCTCACCACTGACTAACCTATAGTCATTCAATCTATCTCTTCCTCCCCAGTTAAACATCAGTGCAACATTGGCAGTCTCCGAGTCATAGACATAATGTCTGTAGTCAGACGGGATTGGAAAATTGTGGTCAGTGTCTTTGCTATTTCTTGCCTTGTTTCCATCAAGAGCTTGGGAATCATCCCTAGGATACATCACTTTGATATTTCCTCCATCACAATGTTTATCCTACACAATATTTCTCACACCTACTCCTGAAGTATACTGTCTGCTTTGTCCCTGTCCTGGACATAGAGAATCATCTGTGTCTCTTGTTTATACACACTAGTTAGCTTGTTTGTCTCTAAAGGCCTTTCTTTTTTCCTGAGTGATGCTTTTGTTAGTTATAAAATATCTTTTGAGTTTTCTTTCGTTTTACCTGCTAGTATGTTTTCATGCTCTGTCTTTGATTCCCTTATTTCTTGTTAAATCTCTCACTCCAATTGCTGTGGCCTTTCTTGCTGCAGTGTTGAATCCTCACAGCCTGATGGTCTCTCATGGAGACAGTGTGGAGTAGCAAAAACTAGGACCTAATTCTGGGATTCCCAACCCCATGTCCAGAGGCCTTTTAGGGGTGCAGGCTGGTTCAGGTCCTGACCTCCATGTACTCACAACCTGGCCAGTCCCACTGAAAAGGATAATGCCTTATGAGCCCCCAACCTACATGGGCTATGATGGGCAAAGTGATCTGGAAGCCCAGCGAGGCCTTTTTTGATGTTGAGAACAACTTGTTGAATTTTCCAACAGCTTCGAGACACGATTGTTGCCAGGTTGCGGCGAGGTGCCTCCTGGGGGCATCATTGCTTATTGTCAGCCTCATTAACTGTATGTCTCACCTCGTTATAATACCGCTATCCTACCACTTCCAGCAAGGGATGTATTCAACTGGAAGTCGACATGGGTTCCTGGCAACTCTAGCTGGCCGCTTGTCATAGTCATCTTGGACATCCAATGCCATCATCCGAGGATTCCCCCACAGGCAGTAGCTGCATGCACTCTGCATCCCACAGATAGCAACATCCAACATGTGCCAGCCTCTGCACACCACCATGGCACATCTCCAATACATTTAAGTGCTGACCTTGGAAACATGCTGGCAGCCGCTATTAAAATGCATTGAGCTCATGGATAGGACCAAGCTGCATCTCAGGACTGCTCATTTAGTCTCTTAGTGCTCACTCTCTTAGTACCTACCTGCCATGCCATGCCATGTTGTGCCATGCTGGTCCGGGCATTATGAGATGGTGTACAGTCTGAGGATTGGGACACGGTCAGCCCCGTGGGTCCAATATAACCAGTCCAAGTAGTCACGGGAACACAGTTGGGGAACTTTACAAATATCAGTCAAGGGTCTGCTAATGTGCTCATATGGGTCGCTCACTCTCAGTGTGGTTCTATCCACTAGCTATCATGTGGGGGGCAGGGATTGGCGCTGCCTGGAGGGAAGGTGGAAACTCAATGGTGA
Source organism: Chiloscyllium plagiosum (assembly GCF_004010195.1). NCBI lineage: Eukaryota > Metazoa > Chordata > Chondrichthyes > Orectolobiformes > Hemiscylliidae > Chiloscyllium > Chiloscyllium plagiosum. The sequence goes on along the minus strand of NC_057720.1, from coordinate 70,510,048 downwards.
TGAATGGAGACAGAATACTGGGATACAGAGGGGATTACGCGAATGAAGGGAGGTAGTCAATACAAAAGGGATAGATGCTATAGAGCATGGATGGGTCAGGGGGGTCACGTGAGAGGTGGGTTGTTGATGGTGAGCAGCGATGGCTTCCTTTTTGAGGAGCTGGGGGCAGTAAGCTACAAAACCTGGCATGTTCACTTCATATGCTCGAGGGGGTAAGGTGAGTAGGTGCAGACTCAGATAGATGGTGTGGATGAGCACTTGGGGAGATGCAATGGAGGGGTCTACCAGGCAGGGAATGTTGACGTTTTGATGGTTCATCTACTTGGTGAAGCAGAGACTATAACCGACAGTCCGAGGAGTGGCCACTGCTGCTTTCCGTCATCCCGTAAATCTCAACTGTGCAATGGAAATGAAAATGGCTGTGAGCACATCTGAAGAGGGTGGGGTCTACAATTTATGTGACTGTGCAAGGTCAACAATTTATGTGCAGCCCTTCGAAGGGCAATACCACTGGGAGAGAGATTCCCATGCAGAAAAGGTGAAAGACACTTGTGAGCTCAGTGTTCCTTATGATCCTTAGGCATCAGCCTATTGTGTGCAGTCCAACACCTTGAGCCAAGCTCTCCTGGCCATTCACTGCTGGCTAACAGCAGAAGCTCACTGATGCCTGAGCTATAACAGCACTGTGGAAAGGTGGAGCCTGGTGCTCAAATTGCAGGCACCCACAATCCGTCCATTGCCTGCTCATGGTGGTACAGCTGCCCACTTCCCAGCTTGGTCCATGGCACATTGTCCATGAAGAAGGATGTGTCACCTCAGGACTTTCAAGGCCCTCCCACTAGTTCTCGGTCTGCAGCTAGGATGGAGGGAACCGACTGAACAGTGGAAGCCAATGGCCATGGAACTTTGGCCACCCAATCCTTGAATGAGAGAGGGGTGCAATTGAAAAATTGAGGGTACAGAATGCTACAATTGTCAATGCCAACTTCCTTGGCATTTCTCCCAGGTGTGTCCTGGCATTGCCTTGTCTCCTTGTGAGTGAAGGCACCTGGAGTGAGGTCAAGGCTGTTGCCTAGCTGCTGGTGCCAGGGGATAACGGTTAAGGTGATGGTGTTTCAGGTTCGCCCACGCATTCAGCCCTCTGCTGGACCTGTCTCTCCGTTGTGGCTGCTGACTTGACCATAGAGGTAGCCAGTCAGGTGTCTGAGACAGCTGGGACCCCAGTGGTGATGTTGCTTTTCTCCTGCTGTATCATGACCGTCCCCATTACCCTCCACCAACCTGCCTGTGTTTGTATAAACACCGTGCTTACCGACACCGCAGGGTCTTCCTGTGCCTGGAGTTGGGGAAGTGCCTACTCTCTGGCAGGTTCTCAGCACCAATGGCCTGGGTGTTTCCTGCTCAGCCAGCTCTGGAGACATGGCAGTGCAGTGCCTCCTGCAGGTGCCCCAGACTCCAACCTCCATCAAGTACCCAGCAAGGGGTTAGTGTCTGAGTTGGTAGGGAAGGAGGGGGGCTACAGGAGGCAGCTTGCCAGTGCTTCCTCTGAAGCCTCCAGGCCCTCTTCCTTGGAGGTGATGCCTTGTGGGACAGTCCTCCCTTGACTTGGCCAATGTGGAAATGCAGCTAATGCCTGTACGTTGCAAAAGAGAGAAAGCATTGTGATCTCAGCTTCCAAGTTATAGGAGGTGAAAAATTAATTCACCCTGCAGTTCGTGTGAGAGTTGCATTGCAATGATTCTTCTGACAAAGATATTTCAGCATCTCCACAGGACTTGGTCATGTCCTTTGTAGGTGGTGAGGAACTTCATGTCAGGCACTCTACCACCCCATCCTAGCACCTTCACTGTGGGCTGTTTTTTTTCTGTATTGAGATGGAAGGAAGGGATTGAGTGAGATGGCATTGGGTGGTACACCAAGTGCTGGTGCAGATGTGGCCGATGGGAGCAGGGACACATCAGTGAGTGTCCTCAAGCAGGGCAGAGGCCATGTAGGGTTAGTAATCTGGGGGCGTTCAGAGTGGGTGACAGAGAGTGAGAGCAAATGCTGCATACGTAGGTGAGAGTGAAAGGCCATAAGTCTTGTTGGGAGATGTGTGCAGTAATGGAGATAAATTGACAGAGAAGAGAGAAGATGGCAGCACTCACTCTCGTGAAACACAAAAGATAATTGACTTGCTTCCTTCATTGCTGGGCATTCTTCCAAACTGTGGCGATTGCACTGACCCGGCTCACAACCTCAGACCAGCTTCAGGTGGCATGGTCTCCTCCGGTCCTGGGTGAAGAGAACATCCTTCTTCAGCACCATCCTGTCTACCAGGAAATCAAGGTCCCTGTCTGCGAAATGGGGTGCCAACGGGTGGCAAGGTGGCACAGTGGTTAGCACTGCTTCCTCACAGCGCCAGAGACCCGAGTTCAATTCCCACCTCAGGCAATTGTCTGTGTGGAGTTTGCACATTCTCCCCCTTGTCTACGTGGGTTTCCTCCGGGTGCTCCGGTTTCCTCCCACAGTCCAAAAATGTGCAGGTTAGGTGAGTTGGCCATGCTAACTTGCCTGTAGTGTTAGGTGAAGGGGTAAACGTAGAGGATTGGGTCTGGGTGGGTTGCTCTTTGGAGGGTCAGTGTGGACTTGTTGGGCTGAAGGGCCTGTTTCCATACTGTAAGTAATCTAATCTAATCAATTTCTACTCGTCTGCCATCAGGTCTAAAAAAAACCGTTAAAAATGCAACATCAAACACACATGCAAACACCAGTCAACAGTTTAAAAGAAGAAACAGGAAGATGTGAGAGTCGCTGAAAATAAACATGCAGGCAGTAAAGCAGTCAAACTGAAAAAAAGCAAATTGTATGTTAGCCTTCATAGCGAGAGGATTTGAGTACAGAATGAACAATGTGTTCCTACAATTATACAGGACATTGGTGAGGCCACACCTGGAATGTTGTGTGCAGTTTTGTCCTCCTTATCTGAGGAAGGATGTTCTTGTTATAGAGGGAATACAGGGAATTGATTCCTGGCAGGACTGAGGTATGAGGAAAGATTGAGTCAGTTAGGATTTTATTCGCTGGAATATAGAAGAATGAGGGGCAATCTCTCAGAAACCTTTACAAATCTAACAGGACTAGACAGGTTAGATGCAGGAAGGATGTTCCCGATGGCAGAACCAGAGGGTCATACTTTAAAAATAAGCAGTTATCCTTCTTGGACTGAGATGAGGAGAAATGTCTTCACCCAGAGAGTGGTGAGCCTGTGGAATTCAGAAAGTGGTTGCGGGTAAAACATGGCATGTTTTCAAGCAAGAATCGATATTGGTCATAGAGTCATAGAGGTGTACAGCATGGAAACAGACCCTTCGGCCCAACCTGTCCACGCTGACCAGATATCCCAACCCAATCTAGTCCCACCTGCCAGCACCCAGCCCATATCCCATGGTCTTACGGCTAAGAGGACCAAGGGATGTGGGGTGAGGGTGGGATTAAGTTCAATGATCAACTATAATCAAATTGAATGGCAGAGCAGGCTCAAGGGGTGGAGGAGCCTACTCCTGCTCCTACATTCTATGTATCTATGTCCGTATTGAATAGTCATTTTCCGGAGTTTCTTTTCCACAAGGCACTGACTTCGGAAGTTGAGTGAAACAGAGAGAGAGAAAGTGACTTCCAAGTTCTATTGGAATAAATCCATACTGTTGTCTCTCTGCTCTGCCAAGCATGCTACTACAATGTGATTAATTTGTATATTCCTGAGACCAGCTACATTGTCTTTTCAAGCAGAATACACCACGTGCAATCTTTACTTGAACTTATCAAGCAAGTATGAATTAAACAGGAGACAAATTTTTTGTTGCTGTTTAAATTTTCCAGTTTTACTGTCTTTGGGTGAAAGATGATTTAATGCAGCTGATTTAATGCAATCCTTATGAGCTCCTTGGACTTGCCTAAGTCTGTGACAAGGTGATCTCAACAGCCATTTCAGATCATTATTTATCCTCTTTAAAAATTGCTTTAATTCAAAATAGTGTTAAAACCAAATGATGAAAGTTGAGTACCATTAGTACATGTTTAGAATTAGCAGAACCTTTTAGCAGGGCTTTGTCCTCAATACGTGTCATGGAGTCAGATCAGATTGTTAGTGTCCTGTTATGAAGAACCTCTGAGGTGTTGTGAATTTTAGTCTTCAAGAAGGGTAAGGTCACAAAGGTGCTTTGGGGCAGACCCTGCACAAGGTGGCCAGTGGTCAAGCACCTTGAAGACATCCTGGTGTGTTGAGCCATCTTACATCCCCCAACTTGTCACTGGCCTAGTCCCTCACACCGTGGAGGATACATTGAGAGCCAAGTGAAAAGTTCCAACTGTCTTTTGACAGTTGGCCTTTTTGGGCCTTTTAGACCCAAATGATCCCAACTTGAGGAAAATGTTCCAGGGAGTGTTGCGACAGTGCCAGTGTGCTAGTGGAAGTGTCAACATTTGTGCCTGTGTGATGGTACTATGCTTATAAGAGAGCTTTGTGCTGTGCTGTTTCTCTTGAAGAGAGGTGTTGCCACAGTGGTGCCAGAATATCTGCTTTCAACTGCTTTGAGCTCCCTGAGCTATGTTTAAATTGTACAAAAGAAGTGAGTGGGTAGAGTCAACTCTCTCAGACCCAGGGTTTTACTTTTGCTTTCAGTTGGGGTTTGAAGTTGGCTGTTGAAGCTGATAGATACAGCTCTCTTCCTGCTGCAGCAAAAAGTGAATCAATCTCTGCTGCTAGGTTATTGCTCTCAGTGTTCCTTTCTCCTGGACTGGAAAGGAGATAGCGCATGAGAAAAATCAGCTTTGTTGAATTTGCATTTGCTGGGGGCGTGTTCTGGGATTCTGTATTGGGACAGTTATAGAATCACAGAGACATAGAGATGTACAGCATGGAAACAGATCCTTTGGTCTAACTCATCCATGCCGACCAGATATCCTAAATAAATCTAGTCCCATTTGCAAGCACATATCCCATATTCCTCGAAATCCTTCCTATTCACATACCCATCCAGATTGTTTTAATGTTGTAAATTAAATGTTGTAATTGTACAAGCCTCCACTAATTCCTCTGGCAGCTCATTCCATACATGTACCACCCTCTGTGTGAAAAGGTTGCCCCTTTGGTCCCTTTTAAATCTTTCCCCTCTCACCTTAAACCGATGCCCTCTAGTTTTTGACTCCCTCACCGCAGGGAAAAGATGTTGACTATTTACCCTATCCATGCCCCTCATGATTTTATAAACATCTAGGAGGTCACCCCTCAGCATCTGATGCTCCAGGGAAAACAATCCCAGCCTATAGTGCCTTGCCATACAGTTGAAGTCCTCCAACCCTGACAACCTCCTTGTAAATCTTTTCAGAACCCTTTCAAGTTTCATTACATCCTTCCGATAAGAAGGAGACTAGACTAGAATTACACACAGTATTCTGAATTAATGTCCTATAGAGTCGCAATATGATCTCCCAACTCCGATACTCAATGCACTAACCAATAAAGGCAGGCATACCAATCAACTTCTTCACTATGAACCTGCTCTCCAACGTCTCTTTGTTCAGAAGCACTTCCCAGGACCTTACCTTTAATCGTATAAGTCCTTCAATGATTTGCCTTTCCAAAATGCAGCACCTCACAGTCATCTAAATTAAACTCCATCTGTCACTCCTTGGCCCATTGGCCCATCTGATCAAGATCCCATAGTACTCTGAGGTAACTTTCTTCACTGTCCACTACACCTCCAATTTTGGTGTCATCTGCAAAATTACTAACCAAGCCTCCTATGTTTACATCTAAATCATTCATATAAATAACCAATTGTAGTGGTCCCAGCACCGATCCTTGTGACACACATTTGGTCACAGACCTCTGGTCTGCAAAGCATCCCTCCACCACCATCCTTTGTCTTCTACCCATGAGTCACTTCCGTTTCGAAATGACTAGCTCTCCCTGTATCCATGTGATCTAACCTTCCTAACTAGTCTCCTGTGTCAAACTTTGTCAAACGCCTTACTGAAGTCCATATGGATCACATTCACTGATCTGCCCTCATCAATCCTCTTTGTTACTTCTTCAAAAAACCCAATCAAGTTAGTGAGACATGATTTCCCACGCACAAAGCTTTGTTGCCTATCCATAATTCGTCCTTGTTTTTCCAAATACATGTATATCCTGTCCCTCAGGATTCCCTCCAACAACTTGCCCACCAATGACGTCAGGCTCACCAGTCTATATTCCTTGGCTTTTCCTTACCACCTTTCTTAAATAGTGGCACCATGTTAGCCAACCTCCAGTCTTCCAGCACCTCACCTATTATGTGCCTTTAAATAAAATAAAAAGTCAGGGTCTAGGTTGCTTGATATACTTTGAGGGAGTTTGTTTTGGTCCATAAGACTTACCCTCCACCATCTTATTTGCTCTCATGTGGACAAAGATTATGCCGAGAGGTTTCCATTCTCTTGATTTTGCATTTGACTAGTTGCATATGTGTCTTTTGGTTTTGCGTCACGATTGACCTTAAAACAGTGCACCGAATTAATTTCTCCTGTTCACATGTTTTCTTTTGTGCATGTCTTCAAAGTCGCCATCATTTCAAGGACTGAAGACTGTGTAATTTCTCCGACACTTCACTCAGTCTTCTGAACATAGATGCGCAGCCAATGTTTTTGGTTTTCCTTCCTACCTGATCATAAAGTATCACAAACTCCTCCCACCCACCCCCGCCCGTCCGGCCACCTTGTCCCACAGAAAGGAAAAGCTGGATATGAATTCTTGGTGTTAAATATTCAAATTTCTCGGTACTGTAACTAAAACGAGCGTAGGAGTTTTTGTATGGTTTACTCGGTCGAGGTTACATTCTATTTTGGGAGACCTGTTGATGTATGACTTCCTCTGCAGCTTTCTCTTGCAATGTTTTCCAGGATATTATCAGTTTTTTACACTGCTATCAAATTTCAACCCGTCTTCTTCAACTAACTTTGCCAGTGAAGTTACTAGCAATTTACCTTTTTGCCTGGAGAGTCAGGCAACTCTACACGAATGCATGTACAGTAGCGCCTTGATTTACAAACTTAATCTGTTCCGGGACCCGGTTCACGAACCGAAAAGTTTGCGAACTGAATCAATTTTTCCCATTGTTCGGATAGCGTAAGAATGCTTGGACGTAGCAACAAACACTGTTCACAGCGCATGCGCCAAAGACAAACTGAATGAGATCATGCGGGGCCCCGAGAGCTTTTGCGTTCAACAAGCGCGTAGCAAAGCAGAACAATGAAACCATGTGGTCGCACACGGGCTTTTTGCATTCATACCTTCGTTCGTACCTTGAATTTCGTACGTACATTGAAGCAAAATTTTACGTACAATCCTGTTTGTAAACTGATTTGTTTGTGAACGGGGTCGTTCGTATGTCGAGGCACTACTGTACAAGGGATGGGGAAGGAAAGCCTTAAACTGTGGCCTATGTCCCAGTTGTAATTTTTGTGATGGTGAGTTTTGTATGAATTTACTGCATTTGGAAAGCAGGACACATGATTGACAGATTTACATTAGACTCCAGCAGTGCACTTAGAGTCCAACTTCAAGGAAACATTTGTCATCATGTGTCCGCTAGTGCTTAGGAAACCAAGGCAGTGAAAAGTTAGGGGAAGTTCCAGCCTCCACCAGGCAAATGCATTTTACAGCATAGCTTGTAGGCCAAGAGGACCAGGACAATGTTCCCCAACAGTTCTTGGAAGCTGCCAACCTCCCCACTGCTTATTGTGGTCTGTATCTTTTCTGCCACTGAAATCATGAGCCTCCCACCTCAATCCTGATCTCTCATTGCTTCAATCAATTGAAGTTTCTGTCCCTTCATCACAAGCTTCCAACCCTCACTCCCACTCTACTGCTGAAGTTTACAAACTCTCCTCAAAGACCTCCCAGTTGTTCCCTCCTGCTGATGTTGCCAATGACCTGTCAATTTGGCGAGCTGCTGGATGGGCATCAGAAGAAAAGATTGAGATGAGCTCCTGTCACAAACTTTAGCGGACATCCTTGTCAACAATGGTACAGACCTACCATTAGCAATCCCACCTTTCAACCCACTAAACCCTCCACATCTGCCCCTTAAATATTAGGGTCCGAAAATCATAGAGCATAAGAGGAGGCCATTCATCTTGCTGTACCTGTGCTGACATCCTGAAAGTCTTAGTTGGAATCCTCAGTTCGTTTCTTTTTCAAATCTTCACATTGAATGTTTGACACGAATGGTTTGCTGGACAACTTCAGAGGATTGACGTTTTTAGTTGAGATACATTTCATAAGAGGGAAATAGATAAGTATGGTAGTATTATTTTGTGACTGGGTCAGTGATGGAGTATCTGGACATTGGGCTATTGTCATAGATGACCAATCTGGTAACACATGGAGTTTGCTACCTCTACCAGTACGTAGCACAGTGTAAGGGCTATTTGAGGTGGCTTACTGTTAGCTGGCCGCCTTAATATTTGCATTTTTCTGGGGCCTATCAAGTGATTAGTGATGGACAATACACCACCATAGAGTATCAACAGAAGAGGCACTGTTCTTAGATAACAATAAGGTTCATTGCATGACAGCAACAAATGTAACTACAAGGGATCAGGCATAATTACTAGGACCTTGAGAAACTGGTATAGATACACCTGCACCGACTGAAATTCCCTGTCTCCATCCACAGACAGTGAGAGACCTCAGTAGGATGAGTGGAACCACTGAAACTTAACCATTTTAGAGGCATTTCTCCTATGCAATAAACGTGGACTTCAAATTCCACCAAGGCAACCGTGACTCTGAATTCAGTTAATTCATAAACAAATATGAATAACTAGGCAGTCTAAGCAAAGGCAACCAGGAATGGGAATAAGCTCTAGTCCATCGAGCCTGCTCCACCATTCAGTTAGATAATGGCTGGTCACCTATTTCAAAGCCGGTGGGCGGCACGGTGGCACAGTGGTTAGCACTGCTGCCTCACAGCGCTAGAGACCTGGGTTCAATTCCTGCCTCAGGTGACTGACTGTGTGGAGTTTGCACGTTCTCCCCGTGTCTGCATGGGTTTCCTCCGGGTGCTCCGGTTTCCTCCCACAGTCCAAAGATGTGCAGGGTCAGGTGAATTGGCCATGCTAAATTGCCCGTAGTGTTAGGTAAGGGGTAAATGTAGGGGTATGGGTGGGTTGCGCTTCGGCGGGTCGGTGTGGACTTGTTGGGCCGAAGGGCCTGTTTCCACACTGTAAGTAATCTAATCTAATCTAAAAAAAGCCGTTTCCCTTCACTGTCCTCATATCCCTTAATGTTATTAGTCTCAGGAATCTGTCAATTTCTGCCTTGAACCTGCTCAATGATTGAGTTCCCACACTTCTCTGGAGTAGATGCTTCCAAAGATTTACCATCCTCTGAGTGAAAGTTTTGCTCACCTCAGTCGTAAATGGCTTACTGCTAATCGTGAGATGATGTCCCCTGCTTTTAGACTCTAGATTTGGTTAACCCAGTCTTCATGTAAATTGAAGCCACCAGTTATTATTGTCTAACCCACATTACATGTGTGTCTAATTTACTCATTTATACCATCATATCCAACTTTATGAATACATTATGGTGGCAGTTAAGCAACTTCTACCATTTTAATCTGCTATTTCATGTTTCTTAGCTCCACCCAAATAGATTCTACATTTTGATCTGTCAGTTTAAGATCCTCTCACACTCATGTTCTCATGTCATCCCTTGTTAAGAATAGTACCCCACCTCTTTTGCATTTTTGTCCATTGCTCCTAATTGCTCCTCAGATATTCAGTTCCTAGTCTTGCTCATCCAGTAGCTACATCTCCATAATAGCAATTAAATCTTTTGTTTTACTTCAAATTGTGCATTCAAGTCATCAGCCTGTTTTTGATTGGTGCATGCAATCAAATAAGATGCCTTTTACCTGTTTTGGAATTTGCCAATCTAGTTTAAACCATCTCATAGAACATACAGGTAGCTCTCCTATAACACCATGGTTGTGTTCCAGTGAAAGGGATGTGGAACATCAAAAGGAAGAAGGAAGTTTATCTCAGGTTGAGGAGGCAAGGATCAGACAGGGTACTAGAAGGTTACAAGGTAGCGAGGAAGGAACTGAAGAATGAACTTAGGAGAGCTAGAAGGGGACATGAAAAAGCTTTAGCGGATAGGATTAAGGAAAACCTTAAGGCATTCTACACTTATGTGAGGAACAAAAGGATGAGGGTAGGGTCAATCGGGGATAGTGGAGGGAACTTGCGCCTGTAGTCAGAGGAAGTAGGGGAGGTCCTTAATGAATACTTTGCTTCAGCATTCACTACTGAGAGGGACCGTGACATTTCAAAGGACAGCATGAACAAGACTGATATGCTAGAACAAGTTGATGTTAAGAAGGAGGATGTGCTGAAAATTTTGAAAAACATAAGGATAGATAAATCCCCTGGGCCAGAAGGGATATACCCTAGGTTACTTAAGGAAGTGAGGGAAGAGATTGCTGTGCCTTTGGCAATGATTTCTGTATCCTCAATGTTCACAGGAGTAGTACCAGATGATTTGAGGGTGACAAATGTTATTCCTTTGGGTGGCATGGTGGCTCAGTGATTAGCACTGCTGCCTCACAACACCAGGGTCCCAGGTTCAATTCCAGCCTTGGGCGACTGTCTGTGTGGAGTTTGCACGTTCTCCCCGTGTCTGCGTGGGTTTCCTCCAGGTGCTCTGGTTTCCTCCCACAGTCCCAAGATGTATAGGTCAGGTGAATTGGCCATTGTAAATTGCCCGTAGTGCTAGGTGCATTAGTCAGAGGGAAATGGGTCTGGGTGGGTTACTCTTCAGAGGGTTGTTGTGGACTGGTTGGGCCGAAGGGCATGTTTCCACACTGTAGGGAGTCTAATCTTTGTTCAAGAGAGGGGTAACCTTGGGAATTACAGACCAGTCAGTCTTAAGTTGGTGGTGGGCAAAGTATTGAAGAGGATTCTCAGAGACAGGATTTATGATTACTTGGAAAACCATAGTTTGATTAAGGATAGTCAGCTTAACTTTGTGAGAGGCAGATCATGCCTCACAAATCTTATTGAATTCTTTGAGAATGTGACAAAACACGTCTATGAAGGTAGAGCAGTGGATGTGGTGTACATGGATTTTAGCAAGGTGTTTGATAAGGTTCCCCATTGTAGGCTCATTCAGAAAGTAAGGAGGCATATAATACTGGGAAACCTGTCTGTCTGGATACAGAATTAGATGGCCTAATGAAGACCCATAGGTGGTAGATGGAAGTATTCAGCCTGTGACCAGTGACATTCCACAGGGATCGATTCTGGTACCTCTGCTCTTTGTGAATTTTATAAATGACTTGGATGAGGAAGTGGAAGGGTGGGTTCGTAAGTTTGCCAATAACACAAAGGTTGGCGGAGGTGTGGATAATGTGAAGGGCTGTTGTAGATTGCAACGCGACATTACAGAATGCAGAACTGGGCTGATAAATGGCAGCTTGAGTTCAATCTGGAAAAATGTGAAGTCTATCACTTTGGAAGGTCAAATTTGGATGAAGAATTGTTGGAGAAATCTGCCCAATAAGTTAGAGATCAAAAAACACAGCTTAAAGGGAAATTGACAAACAGTTTATTGCAAGCGATATCGCTGAAAGAGAAAACAGCTCAGCTGACACAGAACTGACAGCCTGTACAGGTAGATCAGATTTCTCTTCCCAGAGCTGAGGATGAGACCAGTTTTATAGAAATGTAGCACAATGGCACTGATTAAGAAATGGGAAACTACAATGTATCTGGAAAGGGGGCAATCTAGTTACAAGGATGCGAATTGGAAAACAGTTATTGGATGAATGTCCTGTTCCTTCACACAATGCAGCATCCTGGCAGTATCGATGGTTCCATTCCTCTTCACAGGTAGGTGTTAATGTCTCTTCTGAAGTGGTGAGGAGCTTCCATTGTCCTGTTCCTGGGGCATGTCCTTGCTGATGCCTCACTGTCTGACCCACTCTTTGTGTGGCTTTGGTATTGCTGGGTTGTGAAACTGCCCTTGGGGCTTTGAGATATCTGTGGTGCTCTGTCATGTTCATGGGAGCTTAAAGTGTATTCCCAGGTCTGCGTGCTGTCTGATTTGGCTTGTGAGCTGCTCGGGAATTCTGGGTGTTTTGGTACAGTTTGGCTAATTTTGCTTTTGTGGGCCTATCGTGGGTTAGCAAATCTTTTCCCACAAGAATACAGGGTTAATGGCAGTATTCTTGGCAATGTGGAGGAACAGAGCAATCTTGGGGTCCATGTCCATAGATCCCTCAAAGTTGCCACCCAGGTTGTTAGGGTTGTTAAGACAACGTATGGTGTGTTGGCTTTCATTAGCAGGGGGATTGAGTTTAAGAGCTGCAAGGTTATACTGCAACTCTATAGAGCCCTGGTTGGACCACACTTGGAATATTGTGTTCAGTTCTGGTCGCCTCATTTTCGGAAGGATTTGGAAGCTTTAGAGAGGGTGCAGAAGAGATTTACCGAGATGCTGCTTGGACTGGAGGGCATGTCTTACGAAGAAAAGTTGAGGCTTTTCTCATTGAAACGAAATGGATGGGATGTGATTTAATAGGGTGTACAAGATGTTGAGAGGCACAGATGGTGTGGATGGACAGAGACTTTGCCCCATTGCAGAAATGTCTATTACACGGCACCATAATTTTAATGGAGGAAGGTTCAGTGGACATGTCAGAGGAAGGCTTCTTGCATAGAGAGTGGTGGGTGCACTGCCAGCGGTGGTGGTACAGTCAGACACCTTTGGGACATTTAAGCGACTCTTGCATAGGCACATAGATGATAGCAAAATGAAGGGTATGTAGGTTAGTCTGATGTTAGATTAGGATAAAAGACTGGCACAACATTGAGGGCCAAAGGGCCTGCACTATGCTGTACTGTTCTATGTTCTATGAAACCTCGCTTAATTGAAAATTGCTTCATAGAAATAAGGGGGTCTTTGGGAAAAGTGGGACTGGGGCAGACCAACAAAATGTATCACTCATGATCACTCAAAAAATCAACCAAAAGTCTAACACAAAGTAGAGCACAGCTTGAATGAAGGTTGAAATCCCATTTATTAAAGAAACAAAAGTAAATTCAACACATTACGTTGTAAAAATATTGTTAATGCAGAGACAAAGGGTCATCATCGTCACCACCTTCAGGTGCAGTTGTGGTTGCAGAAGTAAATGGCTGTGGTTGATTGTCTTTTGACTGTTTCTTGGGGTTGGTTTAGATTGTGTGATACGCAAGTGCAAGAACAAACTAGAAAGGCAAATGGTATGTATAAGAGTAATACAGTCCTGCAGGAATTATACAGGGCCTGTGCAGAAATTATACAGGGCCTATGCAGGAATTATACAGGGCCTGTGCAGGAATTATACAGGGCCTGTGCAGGAATTATACAGGGCCTGTGCAGGAATTATACAAGGCCTATGCAGGAATTATATAGGGCCTGTGCAGGAATTATACAGGGCCTATGCAGGAATTATACAGGGCCTGTGCAGGAATTATACAGGGCCTGTGCAGGAATTAAACAGGGCCTGTGCAGGAATTACACAGGGCCTATGCAGGAATTATACAAGGCCTGTGCAGGAATTATACAGGGCCTGTGCAGGAATTACACAGGGCCTATGCAGAAATTATACAGGAAGATTCTTGTCTCAAAGGGAGAGCAATGAACATTCATTAGTTTAATTATTTAGGTGAAGCTGCTGGACCTCTCGACTGCTCTGACAGCAGCTGACATTGGGGCATGCGCAGAACGAAGAGTGCGAAATGATCCATGCTGGAATCGCATTATTGCAAACAGAGGTAAGCATTCTCGAATATACGGTTCCCTAATTCTTCAGTGACGTTATAGCCAAATCATGCAGCCAACACAGGCTTTATACGAGTATTACATATAGTTAATCCCACTACATGGACATTTATCCCGATCCTGCTAACAGGACCTATTATCCTAAATCCTCATGCTTTTAGAAATCTGACACTCTCCCTCTGATGCCAGTTCAATTGCTCAATTTTCTTATTTTTCTGCTCATTAACACATGGGACTGGAAATAGTCTTGAAATGACTGCATTCAATGTCCAGCTTTTCAAAACCTTCCTAGCTGCCTGAGATCTGCTTTCAGGAACTTAGCCATCTTCCTCCCTCAGCTATTGGCACTGACAAGGACTATAACCTCTGGTTGTTTACCCTCCTCCAGAAGGATGTTCCACTGCTGCTCCATGGTAACCTTCACCCTGGCTCCAGAGAGTCAATATGCCATTGTTGAGTCACATTGTGGAGTCACAAGTATTGGCTGTTCCTCTAAATAATGAACCTTTTATCAATGTTGTACTTCCCCCAGTCTTCCTCCCCTCTTGTATATTTTATCTGCCCTTTGTGCCACAACATTGGCTCTGATTGCACTCCTCCAAGGAACCAGTATCTAAAGCAGAAAACTAGTCGGTGAGTAGCACCTGAGGGGACTCCTGTGCTACCTGCCTGGTTCTCCAGGTCTGCTGCTCATCCATTCACTTACTGCCTCCATGCTCCTTGTCTGCAGTGTGACAACTCTCTGAATGTGCTATCTACTTAATGTTCAGCCTAAAGGATGTGCCACTCTAACTCCAACTATCAGTCAAACTCTTTTATTTTATATTAACCCATTTTCTAATCAACCTGTTCAAAGGTGTTATTGTACACCTCTGGTGCAGGTGGGACTTGAAGTTAGGTCGCTCTGGTCCAGGGACAGGGAAGCTACCAATATTGCAAGAGGGCCACTGTTTAAGCTCTTAAATATGGACCTCAAGTTTCTGCAGCTAATGACACTTCCTACAGATTTGATCATCGAGGTTTCCAGTAGCATCCATGACTTCCCACACACTGCAGGACTCACATTCCATGTGACTGAGCTTTCCTGTATGCTTTAACTTTATTTCACTTAAATTGACATTATTTCACCTCGATTTACTTATATCAACTTTAACACACTTCACTAGTGTAATAACATTATTTAAAGCATCTCCTTTTCAAGATGTACCAAATTCCCTTATGAATCTAATTTGCTTCTCACACAGTCTCGGTCTTGCTAATGCAGAGTGCCCTTCTTCTTGCAGTTTGAAAACCGATCTTCTGTGTTGAGCCACTGATGAGTCACAAGCTGGTTTAGCATAGGCTACAGTATTTAACACAAATAGAAATAGTTGCTTTCAGCTAATTGACAGATAACTACTGTTCTCAAGCCGTTCCCTGTTTAACAAAGGAACCTAACTTACTTGTAAATTGTCAGTTACACTTTAGAGCCTGATTGTTAATCTATATTCAAACCCAAAAACAACTTAACAGAATTTTCCATGTGTAACTAATTAGTGATTCACCCAGAGTACATCTCACTTGAGCAGTTTCCTGACAGCACACCCTCTATACTTGTGAAAAAAATCTGCTTCAATAATATGCTTCAGCAAAGAAAAATTAGAGTACCAATCATACCTAAAACTGAGCGATTAAAGTTGTGACACCACAATACAGATTTACATTAATGATAAACAGCAGGAGCAACATGTTGTAAACTGAGCTAAGTGATCCCACATCTAATGGATAAGATCTAAACTCTGCCACATGCAGCCTAACAACTAACTGGTGGAGGAGGGAAAGACTTTGTGAGCGTCTCCCAGATGAACACGAGTAGAAAGAACAAGGTTAAAACACTCACAATGATCTTCAGTCAAAAATGCAAGCAGATGATCATCCCAGTCTACTGTAAAATTCCCCATTATCACAGTGCCCACTCTTCACTTCAAATAATATCAAGGAATGACTTAGTATACTAGAAAGGCAGGGACCCTGACAACATTCCAACTGTAGTATTGAAGGTGGGCACTGAAATGTGCTGCCTCCTTTCCCAATCATCCCTGTACAAACCAGGCAATTACCCTCTGATCAGTCTACACTCAGTTATCAGCAAAAAAACAATTGGTGTCATTGGCAACAATATCAATAATCAGTTCTATTTATATAGGAATAATGTACTCACTGCTGATCAGTTTAGGTTCTGCCAGGGCACTGTTATGGACGAGGCCAGACCACTCAAAACATTCTTAAGCAGACAGTCGAGACCATAACTTTGCAATTTGTTTTGGTAAGTGTACACTGAAAATTACCCAGAGTAAGTTAGCGAGGTTGATGACCAGGTTTTAAAACAGACAAAACTTTATTCACAAAATTGCACAATGATACATAAAGAACAGAATAAAGAACCCCTACAGATTTCAGTCGATCCAAACTTGACTCAATTATGCTGTTCCGAATATACACAACAGTCCCAAAAAATAAACCCCCTTAAAATACAATTTTAAAAAAGGAACCGATGTTTACAGGTTGAAGCTAAAAGGGCAGAAAGAGAGACAGCCTATTCACACAGTCCACTGCTGAACTCCCAATTAGTTCTGAGCTGAACTGCTCAGGTAGAGAGCTGACCACTCCCCTTTCCTTTATACAGGTCACTTCTAAAACATGACCACTTTGGCCTGAAATCCCATCTGTTTACATATAAACAAAAGATCTGTCAAAATCTTTTTCATCTCTGCACCAAACTAGTCTAATTGGAGGCCGTCCTACTTCTGACCCTTCTGAAAAAAATCAAGGACACAGTACCCTTGAGAAAAGGAACAGCTTTTAGAAAAGTGGGACAGCTTCGAATACCAAAAGATGGCTTCCTTTTTAAAACCCTTCAAAAACCCGGTTAGTAGTCTAAACACACAAATACAGTATACTAACTATAAACATGCAAACACGCACAACCCCATGCAAATTCAGGCCGCGTCACACACGCCACCGAATGTCTCCGTATCTCATTCGAGTGTCGATAACATATCGGCAATCATGTTTTCGCGACCTGCCACCTGCACAATTGTCAAATTGAATGGCTGCAACAACAAGCTCCATCTAAACAGTCTGGCATTTTTGTCCTTAAATTTTTCCAAAAATGTCAATGGGTTATGATCAGTGTATACGATTGTCTTAGATGCATTGCTGGTAATATAGACATGGAAATGTAATGCCAACATCAAGCTCAAAGACTCTTTCTCCAGTGTTGAATTTTTCTGTTGATGAATGTTCAACTTCCTGGAAAAATACCCAATGGATCTTTCTATTCCTTCGCCATCCTCCTGCAGGAGCACCGCACCGACACCCACATCACTAGTGTCAATAGCCATCTTTGAAAAGCTTTGTGTTATTTGGTGCAGCTAATATTGGGGCAGTAGTCAACACAGTTTTTAGGCCGTCAAATGCCTTTTGACAGTCCACAATCCACTGAAAATTCCTGTCTTTTTTTAAAATAATTCGGTGAATGGAGCAGCCACACCGCTAAAGTTCAACACAAACTTTTGTTAAAATCCACTCAATCCCAGGAACGGTAGTACTGCTTTTATCGTTCGGTGTGGGAAATTCCCCAATTACTTTTGTTTTTGAATTCTGTGGGGCCCATTTGTCCATGTCCAATAACATGGCCCAGGAAGGTAACTTGGCTCTGGCAAATTCACTTTTAGCTTGGTTTACCACCAAGCCTGCCTTCCAAAATCAATCAAACAAGTCTGATAAATGCTGTAAATGGTCCTTCCATGAGTAACTGAAAACCACCAAGTCATCAATGTAAACAACACAATTGGGTAACCCGGGGCAATGACCTTATTAGTCAGTCTCTGAAATGTGGCTGGAATGTTTTTCATATCAAATGGCGTGACTTTGAACTGATATAGTCCATTTGGCATTACAAAAGCTGACAGTGCCTTTCCTCTCTCTGACAGAGGTACTTGCCAGTAGCCTCTGAGCAAGTCCCATTTAGAAATGTAAATTGCTTGTCCCATCCGTGGAATTGGATATGCTTCAGTCTTTGTAATGGTGTTGACTTTGTGATAGTCCACAAAAAACCATTGGCACTATGACTATGGGTGAGCTCCAGTCACTGTAGCTCAATTTGATTATGCCATCTTGGAGCATGTGCTCTATCTCCTTCTGAACCTGTGTCAAGTTTAGAGGGTTGTGCCTATAAGGATGTTGCTTAATCGGAACAGCATCTCCTATCTCTATATTATGCACAATTAGGTTAGTACTTCCCAGTTTATTTCTGCGTATTTCCCCATGTGATATTAATACCTCTTTCAGGTCATTTCAGTTTTCTGGTGCAAAGTAATTCAATAATTTATCTTAGTTTTTGATAACTTACTCATTGTCCAATTTGCTTTGAGGAATGTCCAATTCAGAATCCTCTGAACTTGCTTCCTCCTTCTGTGCTATAATCATTAACACCTTCTCCTCTTGCTTTCCTTCCCTATCCAAATACCTTTTGAGCATATTCACATGATACTCTCTGTGAGATTTCTTCCTGTCTGGAGTCCTCATCAAGTAGTTCACCTCACACAATTTCCTCTTGAATTGGTAAGGTCTACTAAGCCTTGCTTTTAAAGGCACACAAGGAAGTAACACCAATACTTAATCCCCAAGTGCAAAATTGTGAATTTATGATTTATTATCCACATTCTGTTTCTTTGTATGCTATGATGCATTTAAATGCTGTCTACCCAACTCTCCAGCTCTATTTAATCATTCTCAAAAATTTGACACATAGTCCAAATAGGTAGTCTCCGAATTCTGACTTATTAATTTCTCTTTAATCAATTTTAATGGTCCTTTTACTTCATGCCCAAAGATTAATTCAAATGGACTGAATTTGGTTGATTCAGTCAGCACATCTCTGATTGTAAAAGTACAAACAGAACTCCCTTATCTCAATCATCTGGATAATCCTGTCCATAAGCCCTCAACATGGTCTTTCATGTTTGATGTAATCTCTCCAATGCTCTCTGCAATTTTGGATGGTATGCAGTAGATTTGAATTGCTTTATTCCCAAGTTATCCATAATCTCTTTGAATAATTTGAATGTGAAGCTTGATCCTTAATCTGACTGGATCTCGTATCTCTTAGAAAAATTAAATAATTCTTCTACAACCGGTTTGGCTGTGATGTTGCATAATGGAATTGCCTCTGGAAATCTAGTTGACACATTCATTATTGTTAATAAATACTTATTTCCATTCTTTGTTTGAGGTAGAGGATCTACACAATCAATCAAGACTCTTGTGAAAGGTTCCTCAAATGTTGGAATAGGTATTAAAGGTGCAGGTTTTATTAGTGCCTGTGGTTTTCCTATTAGTTGACATGTAAGACACATCTGGCAAAATTCAACCACATCTTTCTGTAGTCCAGGCCAGTAAAAATGTCTGTGTATTTTAGCCTGTGTTTTCTTCACCCCCTAAATGACCTTCAAGTAGTAGATCATGCACCACTCATAGCACCTCCTTTCTATACCTAACTGCCAAAACAATTTGATGAATCTCTGCCCATTTCTCATCTGCTTGAATGTGTAATGGTCTCCATTTTCTCATTAAGACATAATTTCTTAAGTAATAACACACAGGGATGCATTCACACTCCTTCTCTGTAAATGTCTTCAATAAGGCTATGTCAGCTTCCATACCTATGCCTTTTGATCCCTCCTGCTTCAGCTTGTGGCTCTGTGATCTTGTGATCACACATCAGAGAAAATTCCTGAATAAAGATCCTTCATTTCTTCAGTGGCCTGTGTCTCCACTGACTTTTCAACTAGAGTAGGCAGCACACTTATCAGTAAATCAGCTACATCATTTGCAAGGACAAATTGTATTCCTGGAGCTGAGAGTTTGTCCAGTACTCCTACCACAAATTCTCCACTTTTCTCTGGACTCTCTAGCCTCAGTTTACATATTTGAGTGTTTTTTGTCTCACCGTGAATTCCTGTTACCAGTACCTTTTCTGGTAATAGTCCCTCAGGATTACATATCTCCTCATCCTTCAGCATTACAGATGGAGAGGATCCTGTGTCCCTTAATATTGTAACCTTTTACCTGCTACTCCTGGCCTATGTGAATAAACTTTACCCTTTCATGTATACTTTTAAAGCAGATCTGGCACTTCCTCCTTAATCAACCTCTGACCATCTTGTACACACTGAGGCAGTTGTCTAACTTCCCTTGTGCTTTTTGTTACTAGTCCAACAAAACTCCCAAGTTTGTCTAGTTTTCCTGCATCTGGCTTTCTCCTAGCCCACCAACACTGTGATTTTGTGTGGCCTACTTTATTACAATGAAAACTCTGGAGCTTTTTAACTTCTCTGTCCCCCTCAAGGGTTTCTTTTTTACCCTGTGGTAAGTTATCCTTATGATCTTCACTGCGATCTACCTTTCTCTTTCCACATGAGGATTTCTCTTTGCCCCAGTTTCCATCCATCATGCACTGAAATTGATTCTGGAAGCCAAACCGTGTTTTATGGACCAGCTCATAACCATCAGCCACTTCAGTTGCTAACCTTGCTGTTTTAACTCTCTGCACTTTCACATGAGTTTGCACTACTTCAAGCAGTGAAGTTTTGAATTCCTCCAAAATAATTACCTCTCTAAGGGCATCATAGATTTGCTTAATTTTTAAAGCACTTATCCATCTATCAAAATTACTCTTGTTAATCCTTTCAAACTCAATGTAGGTTTGACCTGGGTCCCTCCTTAGATTCCTGAAACATTGTCTATTGGCTTCTGGTACAGGCTCATATGCATTTAAAATGGCTCTTATCACCTCCTCATACTCCCCAGATACCTCCTCTGGTAGTGACGTGAATACCTCACTAGTCCTACCTACAAGTTTAGTTTGGATCAACAAAACCCCATTGCCACTGGCCACTGCATTTGTTTAGCTACCTTTTCAAATGAGATGAAAAAGGCTTCCACATCCTTCTCATCAAATTTAGGTAATGTGTGAATGTACTTAAACAGTTTCTCTTCAGGCTTTCGCCCACTATGGGTTTGCTCATCCCCACTTTCTACCTCACTAGACAGGCCTTCAGTCTTCACCTCTATCCTTTTAAGCTGATTTTCCTGTCCTACCTGCCAATCTTCCTTCCCACATATCTGCGCCACCCTCCCCTCCATTTATCTCTTCACCCTGGAGGCTTCCTGCCTCCATTCCTGATGAAGGGCTTTTGATTTCCTGTTCTTCGGATGCTGTCTGATCTGCTGTGCTTTTCCAGCACCACTCTAATCTACACTCTGGTTTCCAGCATCTGCAGTCCTCACTTTTGCCTAGTTTATTTTTTAAGTGTCAACTTCTGAAGTTCAAAAGCTTTCTTTCTTTCTTTCTCTTCTGCTAAAGCTCTTTGTTCTTTTTCTTTCTCTTCCGCTTTTACCGTAACTCAAACTGTTTCATTTCTGCGGCCTTTTCCTTATCTCTCACCTCAAACTCAAGCTGCTTCATTTGCAATTGAATTTTTGCCATCTCTGTAGATTCTGATGGTTTCTCCAGCAAGTTTAAATGCTGAGCTACTGCTGTAATTATCTCTCCTTTCCTCACAGAAGCAGGCAGGTCCAATTCCAGCTTCTTTGCTAATTCCTGCAGCTTGGTCTTATTCACCTCTTGAAAAATTTCCAAAGTTACGGCATCCATTCCAGGAAACTTTTGGTGATTGAAAGAGCCATTACTATCCTGAGCTTTGTCCACGCAACCAAGTCAACACCTGGAATAAAGACACTAGCACCTACCACTCATTGTTTAAAATCCCGCAGAGAGCACCCAATCTGTTATGGACAAGGCCAGACCACTCAAAGCATTCTTAAGCCGGCAACCCAGACCATAACTTTGCAAAGTGTACAGTGAAAGTTAGCGAGGTTGACGACCAGGTTTTAATATAGACAAACATTTATTCACGTAATTTCACAATGAAACACAAAGAACAGAATAAAGAACCCCTTCAGAACTCAGTCTATCCAAACTAGACTTAATGGTACTGCTCTGAATCTACACAACAGTGCCAATAAGCAAACCCCCTTAAAACACAATTTTAAAAATTGAACCGATGCTTACAGGTTGAAGTTAGAAGGGCAGAAAGAGAGAGAGAGCCTGTGCACACAGTCGACTGCTGAACTCCCAACTAGTTCTGGACTGAACTGCTCAGCTAGAGAGCTGACCTCTTCCCTTCCATTATACAGGTCACTTCTAAAACATGACCACTTAGGCCTGAAGTCTCATTTATGTATAAACAAAAGGCCTCTCAAAATCTTTTCATCTCTGCACCAAACTAGTCTAATCGGAGGCTGGCCTGTTTATGACCTCTCTGAAAAAAGTCAAGGATACAGTATCCTTAGAAAAAGAACAACTTTTAGAAAAAAGGGACCAGCCTTGTGACAACACTTAACCCCTGAACTCATGACAAGCCATACATGGATGAAGAAACTGAATTCAAGAGGTGAGATGAATGTAACTGTACCTTAGCAAAACTTTTCTCCACAAACACCTCCACAAAGCAAGATGACGGTAGTATTCAAGACCAACCATCTCAATGCCAGTACATCACAACTGGAGTTCCTCAGGATGGTGTCTTAAGCAGTTATTTTCATTTGGTTCATCAATGTCCTTCCTTCTAAGGTCAGAAGTAGTGATGTTCAATCATCAGCAATGTTCAGTCCATTCACAGCTTGTCAGATATCAAGAAGTCCAAGCTTGCAAGGAGAAAGAGCAGGCTTCAATATTATTTGCTATTTATGTCACAGCAATGACCATTCCTAACAAGAGATAACCACCTCCACTTGACATTTAAAGGTATTACCATAGTCAAATATCTCACCAAAGATATCTTGGTTGTTACCGTTGACCAACAGAACTAACTGTGCCAGCCAGGTAACGACTAAGGCTATTAAAAAAGAAACTTAGCAAAGGCTCTAGGTATTCTGTGACAAGCAACTTACCTTCTGACCTTCAAAGCCTTCCAACCACCTACAGGCCACAAGTCAGGAGTGTGATGGAATTTCAGCACTTGCCCGGCGAGTGCAGTTCCAACAATACTCAAGTAGTTCAGTACCACTCAGGATAAAGTCGTTCACTTGACCCCAACTAAACATTCACACTCTCCACCACTGGTACACAGTGATTGCAGTATGAACGTTGTACCAAGGTATCATAGAATCCTTACAGTGTGGAAACACACCCATGAGCCTAACAAGTCCACACCAACCCTCCAAAGAGTAACCCACCCAAACCTATTCCCCTACTTTATTACTCTACATTTCCCCCTGACTAATGCACCTAACCTATACATCCCTGAATACTATTGGCAATTTAGCATGGCCAATTCACCTAATCTGCACATCTTTGGATTGTAGGAGAAAACCAGAGCACTCGGAGGAAACACACACAGACACGGGGAGAATGTGCAAACTCCACACAGACAGTCGCCCAAGGCTGGAATCGAAGTCAGGTCCCTGGCGCTGAGAGGCAGCAGTGCTAACTGCTGAGCCACCATGCCACCCTAAAGGCAGCACCCAAACAAGATATGAACCCCTGACCCTCAGATTAAAAGTCTGATGCTCTACCGACTGAGCTATCTGGGCTAATCACCTCCAAACATCTGATAAAAGATAATAGTTCTGAAAGAGTTAATGTTGGAGACTGCAGCAAACTGCACCCAATCTGTTGGCATCATATAGACTTGTGTGGAATAAGGCAGACAAGTTCAGATCTCAGACAAGTGTAGATCTAAATACACAAGTCTCTTCATAGTTTATTATATATTGTTGCAAAACTAATGTAAAGTTTCCTAATCAGCCTGTTCAGGCACACCTCTGATGCAGGTGGGAATTGAACGTAGGCTTCTTGGCCTAGAGACAGGAACATTAACACTATACCGCAAGAGCTCTTCAAAATTGCAACAAAATTACAAATTATCATTCTCAGGCCCTAAAACTAATGTGACTGTACCTGATTGCTATCATGGAATAAACTAAATCTTGTTAAGGTAAGAGTTTCTTCTTGATACGACTTGATAGTGGTTCATTACCTACCACTATGAAACCTTGGGCGCCGTCAAAGAAAAGAGGATTGGGTGGCAGCATCATCTCCCAACAAATACGACTGTAGCAACTCACTGAAGCTTCTCTAACAGCATCTCCACTCACTTGAAGGTCAAGATGTAGTGGAAAGCCACCACCTCCAAGTTTCTTTCCAATTTGTGTACAATTCTTACTTGGACCTATATTGCTTTTCCTTCAATGAGTCAAATTCCTGTAGCTCCCTGACGAAAGGCACCAAGAGAGTATTGCTGGAAAGGCTGGGGCATTTTTTCACTGGGGTGTAGAGATTGAGAGGTGACTCCATAGATGTTTCTAAAATAATGAGGGGTATAGACAGAGTGAATGATAGTTGTATTTGCCCTGGGATGGGGGATTTCAACACCAGGGGGCACATTTTTAAGGTGAGCGGAGAGAGATTTAAAAAATACATGAGGAGCAATTTTTTTACACAAATGGTGGTTTGCGTGTGGAATGAACTTCCTGAGGAAGTGATGTGTGTGGGTACAATTTTAACATTTAAAAGACATTTGGATAAGTACATGAGTGATATGGGCCAGGAGCAGGCAGGTGAGACTAGTTTAGTTTGGGATTATGCTTGACATGGGCTGGTTGGACCAAAGGGTCTGTTTCTGTGCTATATGACTCTATATGGACCATTGTAGTTGATGAAATCACCTTCTCAATGACAATACCAATGCGCAATAACTGCCGACTTTGGCAAGAGCATCCTCACCCTTCAAATGAATTTTAAAAAATGAAGGTAAAGATGGTAAGTTTTCTTCCCTAATGAACGTTAGCAAAGTTGTTGGGTGGAACGAAAGCTAATCTGATTCAGGATAATGAGACTTTCTTCAATTTGAATCCCACAGCCTTTGATGATATTTTCTAATCAAACTGTTCAGGGATGTGTTTGCACACCTCTGGAGCAGGTAGAACTTGAATTTGGGTCTCTCAAACAGTAGCACAGTACAACAAGAGCCGTCCCACAACATTTGGATTATCAGTTTAATAACAAGATCGTTGCAGTATCCCATTGGCACCAATGGTAGTGATGACTAAACTAACAGCTGTAGAACTGTGCTGAGGGAGTGTGAGCCAATTCTCTGAGGGCGGTGGCCATTTTCATCACCACTGTGGTTGTGCTTTTGTCCCTCCCTGAACAAATTATGGATCAGAATGGTCAGCTTCTGCGACTAAAGACTAACCAGCTTTTGTCAATGCACAGAAATAATACTTCTTAACCAGAAATAAGAAAACAAATAGTTAATTTGTGGAATGAATTTGATCATCAAGACATTATTTTACATTACTTTTGAACATACATAAGCAATTTAAAATTTATTTACTATCTAAAAGTTCCTGACACTCAACATCTAGGTCACAGACGAAATGAACTGAAGCCACATGAAAGAACATGTTATATTAATGGGTATTAGAAGAATGGAAATTTAAGACTGAATGCGTAATAAAATCAAATGGTAAATCTATGATGGAAAGGTGAAACCATGTCTATGATCTTTAAGTATTTCTATAAATATTATTTTGTATTTCACTTGTAATGTCATAGACACGGTGGCACAGTGGTTAGCACTGCTGCCTCACAGTGCCAGAGACCCGGGTTCATTTCCCGACTCAGGCCACTGACTGTGTGGAGTTTGCACATTCTCCCCGTGTCTGCGTGGGTTTCCTCCGGGTGCTCCGGTTTCCTCCCACAGTCCAAAAATGTGCAGGTCAGCTGAATTGGCCATGCTAAATTGCCAGTAGTGTTAGGTGCAGGGGTAAATGTAGGGGAATGAGTCTGGACGGGTTGCGCTTCGGCGGGTCGGTGTGGACTTGTTAGGCCGAGGGGCCTGTTTCCACACTGTAAGTAATCTAATCTAATACATAGTCTGTGCAACAAAATAAAAAAACCCACAGATTTTTGGAAAGCAGCAATGCTTTTCACTGAAAAAAGCTGCATATCCCTTTGGAGGTTAAGCAGAAATAAATGCCAAGGCACAAGGAATTAGAGCACATGTAATTCAGTTTCCAAATCTGTCAGAACATAAGTGGTAAGGAAAATTGATGCACCTTGGCAATTTTTCCCTGCTTGATTTTTGTTTTTGTGTATAATCTAATCTGACTGCTCATTCTGCAGTGCATACATTCCAACAATATGCACTCAGCCCTGATTTAGGCAATGATTTGTCTGTTGGACTGATCATATCACTGATTATTTTTAAACAGTGAGATTTAAAGGGAACAAAACAGTTTGATCTGATCATTATATATGAGCTCCAATTGAAGAAAGATTTTATGAAGCACTTTCACTTCTCATTTATCCATTGAAATAAAGGAATGTGACGGTAGGCTTGTAGTTTGATATGGCATTGCTCCACGTGAAGAAAACGGGACTTGTGAGAAGAGCGGTGTTGTTTATGATTCATAGACTGCCCACAGGAAACTTGGACAATGAAGGGGTAATATCACTGGACTAGTCATCCAATAGCTCAAACTTAAATCCCACCACAGCACCTCATGGAATTTATATTCAGTTAATAAAATCTGGAATTGAAAAGTCATCACACTGATAATGTTCAAGAAGCTATTGATGAAGGCCATTAAACTCATCTGATTCACTAATGTCCTTTAGGGAAGGAAATCTGCCATCTTTACATGACTGACCTACATGTGCCACCAGACCCAAAACAATGTGATTGACTCTTAACTGCCCTCTAGCAAGCCACTCTGCCCAATGGCAATTAAGGATGGGCACCAAATGTTGGTTTTGCCATCCCATGAAAGAATATATTTAAAAATAAAAATAAAATTTAATACAATTAACAGGTTTTGGCTTTATGGTCCCCTTGACCCGGCTCTAACATTCATTAACGTTGACCTCTACTGCACTTTCCTAGCTTGCCCCACATCCATTTTTTTAACTGAGTGTTCCAACAATGTCTTGATATTGGCCTTAAATATACTCAATGATGAGTTTTCACAGAACATTGTTTTCACAGAACATGAGTTTCACTTCACTTCGAAGTACCTGAAGATTATCCCATAGTTATAGACTCTCCTTCCAGGTTCTCTTCAGAGTAAATAGGGATTGCCAGTGAAACCCAGATCCAATGAAAGAATAAAAGAGAACAAGCATTCAACATTTACCCTCAGCAAGTCCAAGAATAATCTTGTGTTTCAGTGAGGTCACCTCTCCTTTATTGCAAACTCAGATTACATGTTCATTGTACTTTTCTCCTCATGGGCTAATCACTCATCCTATAAATCAAGCTGAGGAATCTTTATTTCAGCCTTTAACACAAAAATAAGTTTCCTTAATAGGGGACCTTGTAGTAGTGGTAGTGTCTCAATGTCTGCTTCAGTAGGTGCAGTGAAGTCCTAACTGCTCTAGAGATGTGCCATACTGCATCTGTACAGGTTGATCTAAAGCAGTGTTTCTCAACGGGAGTGGAAACGTGCCCTGAGGGGCATTTGCCTTCCTTCAGTGGGCATTGAAGTCAAAGGGGGTGGCAAGGGGGCACTGATTGACTTTTTACAGAGCTTATTAATCACTTAGAAGACTGCCATGTCCTTGAAGGACATTGCTGTGTGCAGATGGATAGTCGCATAACACGAGTCTGTTATTTTCCCTGCACCCATGGAGGCGTGTGCTCTGATTGGTTGCTGTGCTATTATTGATAGTCTTCTCTGTGAATGGCAAACCATTTGAACTCATTCGCAGTTGGCACTGATTCTACTGCCGAGATCAATATCACCTAACTCGTGTCGCTTCTAGGAAGACGAAATGCAGCTTTTCAACTGTTCTACCGGGTGGCAGAATGAATGCACGTTACAGCTAATTGGCCAATCAAATTTTGCCACTTGTCTGAACATCTTAAAATTATCGTGATAAGGTACTACCCATGACTTTGGTGATTTGGGGACGTTGCATGATTTCAAGGATAAGGAGGGGGCATTGAATACAGAAAGGT
Organism: Chiloscyllium plagiosum; assembly: GCF_004010195.1. NCBI lineage: Eukaryota > Metazoa > Chordata > Chondrichthyes > Orectolobiformes > Hemiscylliidae > Chiloscyllium > Chiloscyllium plagiosum. The sequence goes on along the minus strand of NC_057720.1, from coordinate 70,482,124 downwards.
TGAGAAACACTGATCTAAAGCATCTACCTTCCCTTGCTATGGCTAATTATATTGTGACTTCTTTTTTCAAGTGTTCTGTTACCATATCCTTAATAATAGATTCTATTCTGAAGACAGCATTTAGTTCTCTCAAATCTATGATGTCAAAAGGACTTGATTGGGAAGAGAAGAGACAAAACAACTGTAATCCTGAGACTCCCGATAGTCTCTGTACAATGTCTTTCTTACTATCAGGTTACACATTTGATTTCTATTATGCAGTAAACTATACTTGTTGAAAACCAGAGCACTGGATTTCCTCTACTTTAGACCAACTTAGTCTTTTGGACTGAGTCAAAAAGTGAGGATAATGGCTGCTGTCTGCCCAGTCACACGTTGGGGGACTGTGATTGGTATCTCATTGCTGTCTGAAACACTTTAGTACTGATTTCAGACTAACTAGTCTTTGGTTTCTTGTTTTCTCTACCTGCTTTCCTCAATAACATCATATACATTGACTACTTTCCAGTCTATGCAGACAGTGCTAGGATCTCGGAAACCCAGTAAGTTCAAACCAAATGCATTCACCATCTTTCCTTCTACCACTTTGAACACTTTAACACACAAGCAATCAGGTCCAGGGGAATTACTGGCTTTTAAATCCAAATAATTTCTCAAGTTTTATTTTGTTTCCATGACTATTAACCATATTCAGTTCTTTCCCACAATTTCCTGGGGTGTTCCACTGTATAGGCAGGTATGAAATATTTCCTTAACATCTCTGCCTTTTTCTTAGTCCTCCTTATCATTTTATTGCTTCACTCTCTAAGTTGCATATGTTTGGTTCATCTTTGCTAGTCTCTTTCTTTTTGCTAACTTGTGAAAACTTTCACAATCTGTGTGTGTTTTTCATTTTATTTTCTCTTAACTTACATTCTATTTTCTCTTTCTTTCTGACTTAGTCATGCTGTGCTGATTTTTAAAACACTATCCTTGGGTTTCCTACTGAATTTGGCAACATTGTGAACTCTTTCTTTTAACATATTACTATCCTGAACTTCATTAGATCTCCATGATTAAACCATTTTTCCAATGGAGTTTTACTCCTCAAAGGAATATTCATTGAGACTTATGATTTTATGTAATGTCGACCATTGCTTACTACCATGATACCTTAGAATCAATTTCCTGATTCACCTCAGCCAACCTTTTCAATTCTATGCAATTTGCCTGTTTAAATTTAAGGCCCAATTTCATACTTAGCTACTTAACTCTCAAGCATGAAAATGAAATGCTAACATATTATGATTACTCTTCCCAAGAGGCTTATTTGCTATTACATTAATAATCATCTCTTTCTCATTGGTTCTTCAACATTTTGCTTAAAAAAAGATCTCAAATGTATTCCATGAACCCATTCTGCTAGCAGCTTTTGCCAATTTATTTTACCCAAACCATACGTGGAGAGTCATAGAGTCATATAGCACAGAAATGGACTCTTCGATGCAACCAGTCTACGCCAACCATGGTTCCAAACTAAACTAGTCCCACCTGCCTGCTTTTGGACCATACACCTCCAAACCTTTCTTATTCATGAACTTATCCAAATGGGCAGCATGGTGGCTCAGTGGTTAGCACTGCTGCCTCACAGCGCCAGGGACCCGGGTTCAATTCCCGCCTTGGGCAACTGTCTGTGTGGAGTTTGCACATTCTCCCGTGTCTGTGCAGGTTTTCTCCGGGTGCTCTGGTTTCATCCCACAATCCAAAGCTGTGCAGGTTAGGTGAATTGGCCATGCTAAATTGCCCATAGTGGGGGAGGGGGGTTGCTCTTTGGAGGGTTGGGTTGGGCTGAAGGGCCCGTTTCCACGCTGTAGGGAATCAAATCGAATCTAATCTTTAAAATGTTGTAACTGTATCAGCATCCATCACTTCCCCTGATAGTTCATTCCACACACGAACCTCTCTGTGTATAAAGAAGTTGCCCCTTGTGCCTTTTTAAAATCTTTCTCTTCTCACTTTAAAACTGTGCCCCCTTTTTTTGAATTGCCCTACTTTAGGGAAAAGGCCCTTGTCAGTTATCCTACCCATTGCCCCGCATGATTTTAAAAACCTCTATAAGGATGCCCCTCAACCTCCTACGCTCCTGTGAAAAAAGATCCCAGCCTTTCCAGTCTATTATTATATCTCAAACCTTTCACTCCCAGCAACATCCTAGTAAATCTTTTCTGAACCCTCTCCAGTTTAACAATATGATTCCTATAACAGGGTGAACAGAATTGCACACAGTACTCCAGAAGAGGCCTCACCACTGTCCTGTATAACCTCAATATGGTGTCTCAACTCCTATGCTCAAAAGTCTGAGCAATAAAGGCAAGCATGCCAAATTCCTTCTTAAACATACGGTCTATATGTGACACACATTTCAAAGAGGAACGTTCCTGAATTCCTTGATTCTCTGTTCTACAACACCACCCAAGGCCCTACAATTAATTGTATAAGTCCAGTCCTTGTTTGTAATACCAAAATGCAATACCTTCACATTTATCCAAATTAAACTCCATTTGCCACTCTTCAGCCCATAGACCCATTGATCAAGATCTCTTTGCAATCCTAACCTACTTCACCATCCATTGCACCACCAATTTTGGTGTCATCTACAAACATACTAACCATGCCTCCCATATTCTCAACCAAATCATTTATATAAATGTTAAACAAAATGGACCCAGTGCCGATCCCTGTAAAATACCCCTGGTCACAGTCTTCCAATCCAAAAAAACCCTACACCAGCACCGGCCACCATAAAGGCAATTTTGTATCCAATTGGCAAGCTCACCCTGAATTCCATGTGATCTAACTTTATTAATTAGTCTACCATGCAAAACCTTGTTAAAGACTTTACTAAATATCAAGTAAACAATTTCTGCCACTCTGCCCTCATCAATCTTTTTGGTTACTTCATCAAAAAACTCAATCAAGTTTGTGAGAAATTATTAAATAAAACTACAAAAATTCCCAAGGATTATTATTATTATTATTATTATTATTATTGGTGTCGAGAGTGTGGTGCTGGAAAAGCACAGCAGATCAGGCAGCATCCAAGGAGCAGGAGAATCGACGTTTCGGGCATAAGTCCTTCATCAGGCTTATGCCCAAAACGTCGATTTTCCTGCTTCTCGGATGCTGCCTGATCTGCTGTCCTTTTCCAGCACCACACTCTCAACTCAGATCTCCAGCATCTGCAGTCCTCACTTTCTCCTTACTATTGGCCTCAGGTTAGAATCCCAAAATACTATGGACATTTTGAACTTATAATTCTAAATGGAAAACGTGTGTCAATACAGTCAAAAATATCTCCGGACATAAGTTAACTAACTGACTGGAGATAGAGACCCATGAAATTTCATAACTAAAAATGCAAAGGAACCTTTAAACAACAACTATCTGAGGTGGATGATGGCTAAATTAAAACAAACTAGACTGTGATCTCTTGAGATTACAAAGATAATCAGGGCTGATGACTCCAGGCTCAATAGCAAGCCACCTCTGTCATGTTAAGTTCCAAACTGCAGACACATTTTGTGATTTCTCCTTTGAAGGTGGTGGGAAAACATCAGTCTCATCTGTACTGGAGTGCGCTCGTATGACTGAGCTTCTCCTGTATGCTAGCAGGCTTTAACATGTGTGTCCTAACCTGGTTTAAGTGTTCAAATGCTGCGAAAATCACAGGCAAAGAACTATCCCCAACTTAACCTGTATGGGAGGGTATAGAGAATCTCTCACTCTGAGTGCTTGGGGGCAACTGGACAACAGGAAACAGGACAACAAATCTCTCACCCTGAAATCTGTAATTCAGTCATGGTCAAAAGGAGCCAGAACAACAGAATCTCAACCAACCTGCAAAATTTAGAATCTTGAATTGGCTGTTCAGCTACCTAGTGGCACTGATAACCTCCACTCCAATGCCGGAATGTTCAACAAGCTGCTCTTCCCAAAACACTGATCCATTTTTTAAAAAAACTTTTATCTTTCTGAACCCACATTTGATTTCTAATCAGTTTGTACACGTGTTGCATTGCTAATTATTCTCAAGGTTAGGAATTACTGAACTCACTCTCTGTTAACTGAAGAAAGTCTGACAAAACTGGTTTCTTTTTAAATCATAAGTTCATTTGGGTCTGGGAATGAAGAATCCACAAAATGAAGGATCCATATTTAAATTAACCTGCTTGTGATCAATTGAGAGTGGGAGTAAATAAAGAAGGGAAGCCATTTCAAATCTCCTCACCCAGGAAGTTAATGATTTCAAATATCTTCTCCAGAATCAGCAAACATTAGCTGGACTTATTGCACACTCATATAATTTCCTGATTTTATATTTTGTCCAATCCAATTTAAAAAAATAATTCACTGGATGTGGCTATTACTGGTTGGTCCAGCATTTATTGCCCGTACCTAGTTGCCCGTGAAAAAGTGATGCACTTTAAATTAACAAAATACGCTCCCATCTCATGGTTTATCATGCTAACTGTTCAGTATTTTCTGACTGGATCATTATAGCTGCGTTCCTGAACTTCTCCAGCCTACTTGGTATACGGATGAACCTTGCTGTTGTGTGGGAGTTCCAGGATATTGATCCAGGACACTGAAAGAACGATGATATATTTCCAAGTCAGGATGGTGAATGGTTTGGAGGGACCCAAAAACAACTCTCACCATTGTTCCTTGCCTTTTTTTTGTTCTGTAGGTTCGCTTACAGTGATTCCCATGTAACACTAAGGGATAGAGCACATGTGAGTGGTCAGGATTACTCAGATACTTGCCAAATACTGAAAGAGGAGTTGCCATGTTTTATTAATGTAGCAAATGATGAGTGTCATCTGACACTAGCTGACAGGCCTACAGTGATATCATACTCTCTCAGAAATGGTTTTGCATGTTAAAGTGACCAATGTCTTCAAAGGTCAGTTGAACACTTTAACATATTTGATGCTATCTTGCAGGATGATGAAATTGTGGAGTTTAGTTACATTGTTGCATTTTTAATTAATGAAAGGCACTCCTACCTCAAGTTTTATGGGTAGTTCGTTATCGCTGTGATAATAAACAGTATTTTTAAAAATTTGCTTGTGGGCTGTGGGCATCGCTGGCTGACCAGCGTTTATTGTTCATCACTTCCTATTAATTTGTGGTATTTTCACCGGATAATGTCACAATCTATTTCTGTAGCACTGGGCCCATATGTTCACTCTGCAATTTCAATGACAGTATTACATCAAAACCTATGTTCTAATGAAGGGGATTTATTTATTTTATTTCATGTATTTTTACTTGAAGTGGCCTCTTCGTAGAAATTGTTTACTTATGAATCCTTCTGACGTACATTTTCATATTGCCTGTGAATATTGGATTTGAATTTACAGAAAGACATTAAAAAGAAAAACTTAATGATTCTATGACAGAGATTAAGTATTTTTGTCGATGATATATTATATGCTTTGTTTATCTTCCCTGTGGTGCAGCTAATGTGATTATAAACCAAATTCTCAGCTTTAAAAGGGCCAATTTACTTTCAGATAGAATAGCTCTGCAACAACCATGTAATACAGCAATAGAAAACTTCTGTAGATCCATTGATATTTGACATACAGTTGGAGGCTGTCTGGTTTAGCAAGTTTATACTGGGTTTTTATTTGAGAAGTCTGAAATAAAAACAACTAAACCAACTATGACGGGCCTCTCCTCACATGCCTGTCATCATCATACGCATCAAATCTCTATGTATCCTTTGAATAAAGTCTTAAATCTTTGTGAAGCAGATTCTATGAAGTGTCTTTCATGAATATTTGAATGATCTAGGTACATCTTAGCAAAATTAAAAATCATACAATGCCAGGTTATAGTCCAACAGGTTTATTTGGAAGCACTAGCTTTCGGAGCACTGCTCCTTCATCAGGCCACAACCACCCAATAAAGCAGCAACGCTCTGAAAGCTAGTACTTCCAAATAAACCTGTGGGACTATAACCTGGTGTTATGTGATTTTTAACTTTGTCCACCCCAGTCCAACACTGACATCTCCAAAGCGTAAGGGTTGTAACTACAGTAAATATCATCCCTGTGCTCAATATTGATTGTTTAACTATTTGATGATAAATGTGTTCACTTGTTGGCTTACAACTTGAGCTTTGATTTATACAGCATGCGTACTTATTCACCTACCAAGTGATCACATGGTTACATGTGCTAGGTCTCAGTAAGCTGAAAGGATTCACTGTTCAGTGGCTGCCTCGCACTACATTTGTTCATTGCCGGTTGTCAATGTATTTAGGTTGCCTTTTAGACTGGAGGCCTGTGACCACTCGTGTGCCACAAGGATCGGTGTTGGGTCCACTGCTTTTCATCATTTATATAAATGATTTGGATGTGAACATAGGAGGTATAGTAAGTAAGTTTGCAGATGCTACCAAATTTATAGGTGTAGTGGCTATGAAGAAGGTTACCTTGGAATCTTTTGCAGGTGGGCCAATGGGTTGAGTGGTGGCAGATGGAGAGTAAATTAAATAAATACGAGGTGCTGCATTTTGGAAAAGCAAATCAGAGCAGGACTTATATATTTAATGGTAAGGTCCTGGGAAGTGTTGCTGAACAAAGGGACCTTGGAGTGCAGCTTCATAATTCCTTGAAAGTGTAGTCACAGGTAGATAGGATAGTGAAGAAGGCGTTTGGAGTGCTGTCCTTTATTGGTCAAAACATTGGGAGGTCATGTTGGAGCTGTACATGACATTGGTTAGTTCACTTTGGAAATATTGTGTGTAATTCTGGTCTCCCTGCATTAGAAAGGATCCTGTGAAACTTGAAAGGGTTTAGAAAAGATTTACAAGGATGTTGCCAGGGTTGGAGGATTTGAGCTATAGGGAGAGGTTGAATAGACTGGCGCTGTTTTCCCTGGAGCATCGGAGGCTGAGGGGTTACCTTATAGAGGTTTATAAACTCATAAACAGCATGTATCGGGTAAATAGACAAGGTCTTTTTGACAAAGAAACCCGGAGACTCACTGATGATCTTACCTAGTATGGTGACAAAACATCTGAAAACAAATCTTGCAGCTCAGCAAGCAAACCTACATCCAGAACCTCAACATGAGCTATAAATCTTCTCAAAACTCGCTAACAAGGTCTTTTCCCTGGGGTGGGGGAGTCCTGAACTAGAGGGCATAAGTTTAGGGTGAGAGGAGAAAAATTTTAAATGAACCGAAGGGGCACATTTTCAAAGACACAGAGTGGTGCGTGTATGGAATGAGCTGCCAGAGGAAGTGGTGTAGGTTGGTACCATTGCAATATATAAAAGGTATCTGGATGGGTATATGAATAGGAAGGCTTGAGAGGGAAATGGGCCAAGTGCTGGCAAATGGGACTAAATTAGGTTGGGATATCTGGTCAGCATGGATAAATTGGACCAAAGGGTCTATTTCCATGCTGTATATCTCTGTGACTCTATGACTCTATTTTCCTGATGTTAGACAGAGAAAAAAGACATGGAAAAAATATTGTCAGGAAGACCTAAGGTCCACTAACTGACCATAGGTGTGTATGAAGGGTAAATAAAAAAGCCCAAAACAATATGGATGATGCAGATGACCACAAATTATGTCTTCTGAGAGTAGATGTTGACCCAATCCCTTTTACTTGAGAAATATTTAATGACTGCAGCATAATTTCTTCAGGAGCAACCTAGGATCAGATGTCACACTCTAAATTTAGGGTTCTGATGTTTAACATAGAGACGAGGTGGAACTTCCTCTCTCTGAGGTTTGGAATTTACTATCTGAGAGAGCAACAGAGACTGGATCTTTGAATATACTCAAGGGTGGATTAGACATATTTTTGATGTAAAAGAGAGCCAGTGGTTCTGAGGATGGGAAGGAAATTAGAATTGAAGCCCAATCAGATTGTCCATGAATTTATTGGCTGGTGGAACAGGCTTGAGGGGCATCATGAACTACTTGTGCTTCCATTTCTTATGTTCTTAGATTATTAGTTAAACCGATCACTGCACTGCTATTTAATAAGCTTACAATTACAGTTCATATAAGGAGCTGAGGGTTATAAGGTGCAGAAATATAAATGGAGCTGAGATCAGAATCAGATGAGTCATGATCCTGTTGAATGGTGAAATGGCCAACTCCTGCTCCTATGTTTCGCTAGCCATGCCGTCAGAACTTTATTGAATTGCATTCATACATTTAGGATGAACAATTTGTGTTGCAGTCAATGGTGGATTATTTTCTAACATGATGTGAGATATTTGTGATTACTGTGTTCTGACAGATGCTGATACCTTACCCACATCACCCATATTCCAGCATGATTGCAAGAAGTGGGATTGGTTGCAATCATGCTGGAATGATTGGTTAAGATGTAGCCCCGGCAGTGCTGAGCCATTCCATTGGCTCACCACGTACTGGGACAAAGTGGAGCTGTGGCCAAAGTGAAGGTGGATTAGTAAGCTGCTTATGGGTGTCCCACATTATGCAGCTTCTCAACATCGAACTTTCCCTGAGGCTCTACTTTCAGACATTAAGAACAGCCGCAATAACCACAGGAGGATGAGAGAGCACAGCAGTGAAGGTCATTGCTGGCAGGATGATGATGAGCTGGGAGCCGATATAGGGCAGGAAGATAGCATCACTCTGATTAGTCCCAGTGACACCAGATTCCACAGGCTTAGTCACTACCATACGGTGACAGACTGTCTTTAACAATGTAAGACCAGGTGCTATTATTAAATGTTTGGGCCAATCAAGTAAGTGAGGTGGCAGCATTAAATGTGCATGCTTTAAAGCAGCAAATATGGCTTGTTATTCTGTTGTTTTCCAAGGAAGGACACTTCTGGCTGTAACTATTGCAATTTTATAGTGTTTAGTTCCTTCTGTGCCCTCAACTATTTGCCAGTTAGTAAGAACCCCTCTTGAGGTTTTAAACATCTGAGGGGAATTCTCGCATTTACAGTTCAAGTGTTTCGTTGAGTGAGATTCATGGATTCGGTCTGCCGTTGCTCAAAGTGATTTTTCTCACACAATCTTCCACCATTCATCTTATTAGTGAGGCCGGAGAGGTGAGAGGGTTCACCACGGTTGGGACCTTTCACTGCTCACACCAGTAGTGTCAGATTTCAAACCTAAGCACACAGCAAGTCAAGCAATACCTCTCACATTTGAGTTTCTAGGTCAGGATGTGGCCCAGAGGAAAGGAAAGCTCACTCTCCCCTTCATTGACAGAAGATGACAGAGAGGAGAACAGTCCTTTTTCCAGTGGCCACCGCAGGAAGCCACACTACCAGCCCCAGCCAACCTGGACCCAACCTGAAACCCAGGTCAGTGCTGCATCCTGGATGTAATGGGCCTACCACAGTGCAGGAAGAAGGTCAATGATCTTTTCTACTCCTGGGGAGATGATGGCCTCGTGGTATTATCGCTGGCCTGTTAATCCAGAGACACAGATAATGTTCTGGGGTCCCTACTTCAAATCCCACCATGGCAGATGATGGATTTTGAATTCAGTGAAAGAAAATTTGGAATTAAAGGTCTAATGATGACAATGAATCCATTGTTATAAAAACCCATTTGGTTCACGAACATTCTTCAGGGAAGGAAACACAGCCATCCTTGCCTGGTGACCTCAGGCCCACAGCAATGTGGTTGACTCTTAACTGTCCTCTTTGTAATTAAGGATGGGTATTAAATGCTGTCAGCGACACCCTCATCCCATGAATGAATAAAAAAAAGTAAATGCCAACATCTTCTTGGTGCTATGTCACAGTCACGGGGCCTCCACTCACTCTAACTAATGGGCAGCACAGTGGGACAGTGGTTAGCACTGCTGCCTCACAGCGCCAGAGACCCGGGTTCAATTCCCACCTCAGGCAACTGTCTGTGTGGAGTTTGCACATTCTTCTTGTGTCTGCATGGGTTTACTCCTGGTGCTCCGGTTTCCTCCCACAGTCCAAAGATGTGCAGGTTAGGTGAATTGGCTGTGCTAAATTGCCTGTAGTGTTAGGTGAAGGGGTAAATGTAGAAGAATGGGTCTGGGTAGGTTGCTCTTCGGAGGGTCAGTGTGGAGTTGTTGGGCCAAAGGGCCTGTTTCCACACTGTAAGTCATCTAATCTAATCTAACTCTGCTGCTGTGCACCAAGGCTCATGGGCTACAATTCTCACTACTGCATGCATCATGTCCACTCACTGGTTGCCAGCCACCTCATCCTCCTGAACTACTAACCCTTCATCACCTCCATGCTTCTGACTCACTCGCTGGGGACACATGACTATCTCTCCTCTTCCTGCATCACTTTAAAGACACAGATCCCCAGATTCTGTTAAGACCAAGTGCTTGACTGACCTTGGTCAATCCCACAACTGGCATTGGGCGATCCCCTTGATTGACTGAGGTGGTAACCCCCGACTGACCAAACCTTCCCCTTTACCCTACCTCAGACTGCTTCCATTTGCCTTTTGCGTGTGGCCATTCGCCTGAAGTACTTGCAGTGTGTTTGCTGTTGATGTGACATGGTGCAGCACAGTGAGCTGTTTGCCTACATGATTGTTCAGTGCTCCCCACTATCGCAAACTGTCTGCCTCTCCCTTTGAGCTAAAAAGCGATGCAAGCTGCAGAGGCTGGCAGCCCGTCAGTGCTGAAGTCAGTGGGTGTGCACTTAGAAAGCAATGCGAATTATACAGAGGGCCGGTAGCCTCTAAGTAAAGTGCAAAGTGAATAAGAAAGCAAGCTGAGAACCATAAGATGCATCCTGTGTGTATACATGAGATGGGGGTGTACCTTCTGTGCACAAAGTGGCCTGAGAGAAGCATACAGGTCCTCAGTGTCCCTGAGTTCCATAGTAATATATTGGAGAGCTAAAGAGGTGTGTAATTTGGCAGGATGATATAGTGGAGCAGGTGGTTTACCGATAGCCTGGATTAGGTGTGCACTGAGCATACAGGAATGTCCTTGTGAAGAATCATTGGGATGACTGCTGGACCAAACATTCAGGAGCTGTAGCCACCTGGCTCCCATCTCGGATTTACCTGTCAGAAATTTGTGCTGTTTAGTTTCTCAGGGAAGGAGATGTGAATTAGAAGCTGCATATAAAAGAAAGGTAAGTTGGAGCTTTAATGAGATACAAGTCCATGGAAATATGGCAGTTACTACTCAATGGCCAGGTTCTGATATCAGCATTTCAGGATTAAGGGAAAATCAGAAAGTATTTTATTGACATTGATTCTGATAGTTTCATTCCCATCTTATTTTTCTATTTTCTTGCATTTGCAAGAGAGAGGAAATTCCACCTTGTCCAGGGGAATGTTTCTTCTCATTTCTTTCAACGTTGAAAAGAAAACAATACAGCAACAACGAAAGACGGCATTAGGGGAAGCTATTCCTCCCATCATGTCTGTGCTAGCTAGTTATCCAGGCTAATCCCACTTTCCACCTCTTGGTCTGTGGCACGATTGGGCATAGCACTTCAAGTGTGCATCCAACTGTTTTATCGAATACAATATTATGAGCAATAGAAATGAGAGTTATGTTCTTCAAACTCATGGGCTCAGTATCAATGACCTGAAGAGAGAATGGAACATTCTAGGCCTCAGGGAGTTTTGATAGGCTGAGCTTCAATTCCATCTATTAACAATCTAACTTAATGGTTTGGTTAAAGGGCCAGGGTATGGTCTGGCCTAATGTATTGATTGCAGTGCCAGATAGCAGTAGCAATTGTGGAAGCCCTGACAATCATTGCCATGCCCAAGGGACTAATGAGAAGAGGGTACTAAATTATATGGTATCCTTTCGGGAGTTTTCATAGAAATTAAGTTCCATCATCTCTTTGTTATTTTCCCATTTCTGTCACAACTTCTGGCTATAAATGGCACCTCCATTCCCTCCTCCAACTTCACTGTCCTGTGGCACACAGCTGATACAATGCCCAGGTCTCTGGGCATTGCCACCCCTATTTCTGCTGCTTGTAATCGGAGAAGATTATGCTGTACTTCAAACAGGAACAGTAAAGTTTTGCCATTTTCTCACTTTTAGAAAAAAATACACAATCCTAAAATTGGCGAAACAGTTTTGAACTGGCCTATCTTGCCAGCTGCGCCATTTACTTTGACTTACAGACTGTCTCTGCAGACGTCAATCTTTTGATCTAAAATTCAAGTCAACTATGCTATGAACATCACTCATTTCAAGAAACAGATGCTCCAAACCACCTTTTGTCTCTCCAGCACTCATCATCAGTTGCACGTAATGAGCAGTGGAGCAGCAGCAGCAGTGTGTTAAGGCGAGAGGTGGAACTAGAGTTAGACCACAAACCATTCTGACACAGAACCAGATAAGATTCTTTGAGCGTTCTTTGCAGAACAGTTCAGTAGTATGACAGATGGCCATTAAGGCAGTGTTATTCACCGTGATGTGATGGTGTCAAACCTTCAAAAATCCCTTAACACTCAATCTTGATTTCTTTGTTGACATCTGGCATTGTTTATTTGGCCTTTAACATTTTTACTGTCTTCAGAAAGTCTGCAAAAAGTTAAAACTTCAGTGTGGATTCCAACAGTGTACATTTTGCAAATTATTTAGGAGTATACATCCATGGCAACTGACTGGAAACAGTAAGAACATTACTTTGATGTGAACTTTGCATTGACATAAAATCTGGAAAGAGGGAGGAAAAAGTCTATTTACAGACCTTTCTGAAAATATGCCTATGTGTAGCTATTTGTATATTGTGCTGCTAACAGTTAATAAAATTTTCATCAGAAGTAAGGAATTTTATCTGTTCATCTGCAAATTGGGAAAGGTGGCTTTTTATCAAAAGAAATGGTAGGGTGGGATTGCCCAAAGAAACTTGATGTGGCTTCTGTTAAAGATTCTCTTTAATCTTCAGCATGAACGTCAGAAATGACAGTGTTCTCTGAAAACCAATGTCTTTACATTAAAGCCTCCCAAAACTCCCAGTGCTGATTTTGAGCCATGAATGCCAGTAACAGTTTTATTTTTGGCTGATTTCGGATGACAGCATTTTTTGCAGTTGACAGGATCTTACAGTAATAAGGTGGTATTTGTGGGTAATGTTACAGGAGCAGTTAAAACGATTCAATTTTTTTTTTGGTGCAAACCCTTAAGGTTTTTAACTCAGTTAGGCTTATTTATTCCACATCTTCCTCTGATTTCAGTCCTAGTTGCATCGTATGCCTTGTTTGACAACAGTAAGATGCAGGTGTTCTACAAATTCTTACGTGGAGGTTTTATAAAATTGATAGTTTCGCTGTGAGTATTGTTGATCAGCAAGGTAAACGTTTGTTTTCTTGCAGTTCAGTAAAGAAGGGAAACAATGAGCCTGTTTGATTTGTATTTTTTTTGCAGAAATGCTCTTTGCCGTGAAATAGTAATTCAATCAATCTTGTTTTGCCAGAAAAGGGGAAGAAAAAATGCAATCAGCATAAATTAGATGCTTTCTTTTGGTTCGAGTGATAAAGGTGTACCAAATTGTAGATCAGCCCCATGACATTGTACAAACATTGTTTCTCCTGTTGAGAATTAATAATGCAAGAATACATGGAGCGCTTGGAAATTTTTAGATATCCAGAAAAAACTATTGGAGATCAGGAGAATGTTCTTCGTCTCCATGACCTCTCTCGCTTTTCAAAGCTCCATGCTATGTGTTAACAATATCATTGTACGTAAAGCTGGGATGGTGCATCTTCTCCCTCTGTCAGCAGGAGGGGACAGCATTAACATTGCTTCAGCCAAACATTCACACTCTCTATGTTTTGTTGCAGCATTAATTTATCTTAATGTGTCAGGTTCAGGAATTCCGGCAGGACAATTCCTCAATAGTCTCATCAACAGGCATGGTCTCACAAAGCTCACAAAATGGACAACATGCCAAAAGAAAACTCACAAAATGCTATGATTGTTTGATCTGCACTGATAGGACTGACCCTTGAACTTTGGTTTGTGATGACATGACAGAGATACTTCCTGCAATTCTGCATAGTTCCGCAACATGTTAGATTTGCTGCTGGGTTGGACGTCTGGATCTTCCTTGTATTCCAAGGCAGATTTGAGAGTGCATCGAGTGAAAGACTAATCACACATTTGCTGTTGAACAGTTGCACCATGTCAACAATGTGGAACAGGTTTCTAGCTAAGGAGCTTTTGCTGCCTTCCGTACAGCTGAGGAATGCAAAGCTGTTTCACTGTCTGGATTATGAGTGTGCAGATGAATGTGCATGCATTCATAGCTCCTTGTTGGGCTAATCAATTCACAGTGAGAAAGGGAGCACATACCTTTCTTGATGCAAGTCTTTCTACCTGAATGATTATTGGTGTAGCCATATGTACTTTTGAACAATGCCAAATTGCTTTTTGCAAGATTAATAGTATCATAAGAATTTTAGAATAAGAAAAATAATTCATTGGCCAGTTAGTGACTCTCTGCAGTTGTTTACACGCTTTTGCCTTTATATATTTTACTTCATATATATGTTTATAACTCCATTCTTTTGATGTGTACATCATTGCTAATGATAAATGTGGAAACAGCAGAACTTTGAAAAGTGATGTAATAGCAATGTGAAGGTTATTTACACTGCTGTGACAGCAAAACATTGTATCTTCACTTTAAAAGGAGACAGATATGGGATGGTACAGTGGCTCAGTGATTAGCACTGCTGTCTCACAGATCCAAGGACCTAGGTGTGATTTCACGTTCAGGCAACACTCTGTGTGGAGTGTGCACATTCTCCCGGTGTCTACATGGGTTTCCTTTGGGTCTCCAGTTTCCTCCCACATGTGCAAGCTAGGTGGGTTAGTGATGGAGAATGCGAGGTTACATGGATAGGGTAGGGGTCTGGGTCTGGAAGGTGTGCTCTTTAGAGGGTTGGGTGTAGACTCGATAGGCTGAATTTCCTGCTACCATATAGTAGGGATTCTATGATTTTTATTTTGGCTTAAACGAAAGTCAAATTATTCTAGCACTCAGAGTCTGAGTGGAGACTTGCATAGATTGTCAGGATTGTCAGACCTTCGTTGAAGCTGTTAAAAATGAGACACACTTAAAAAACCCAGTTGGTTGTGTCATAAATAGAATAGGAGGAATATTGATTAGATGAGAAAGGGAGCAGCACTTTAATTTAATTTGGACTCCCTTGCATTTTTGTGGGAGAGAAATGTTACAGCGGGTTTTCAGGCAACTTAACAAATGATATGCATGTTACTCACATCCTGCATAAGAAACCTGAGGCTGCATGAAAATTGGACATCACAATCTTGTTTTAGTATATTAAGCAAGCTGCATCTGGAAAGGTTTTAATTTCATTAACAATGCCAGCAGGGTATGTCCAGGGAGCTACAACTGATGTCAGTTAGGAGGGTAGTGATGAAATCCTGTTTCTTCTGTGGTTCTTCTATGAGGAACATCTTGTGTCAGACAGTCAAAGAGTAATAGAAATATACAGCAATGAAACAGATCCTTTGGTCTAACTCTTCCATGGCGACCAGATATCCTAAATTAATCTAGTCCCATTTACCAGTACATGGCCCATATCCCTCCAAACTCTTCCTATTCATATACCCAACCAGATGCCTTTTAAATGTTGGAATTGTACCAGCCTCCACCACTTCCTCTGGCAGCTCATTCCATACACGCATCACCCTCTGCCTGGAAAAGCTGTCCCTTAGGTTCCTTTCAAATCTTTTCTCTCTCGCCTTTAACCTATGCTCTCTAGTTTGAAATCCGCTACCCAACAGGAAAGACCATGTCCATTTCCTCTATCCATGCCCCTCATGATTTTATAAACCCCTATAAGGTCACCTCTCAGCCTCTGATGCCCTCGGGGAAACAGCCTCAGCCTATTCAGCCTCTCCCTATAGCTAAAAACCTCCAATACTGGCAATATCCTTGTAAATCCTTTCTGAACCCTTTCAAAATTCACAACATCCTTCCAATAGGAAGGAGACCAGAATTGAATGCAGCATTCCAAAAGTGGCCTAACCAATGTCTTGTACAGCCACATCATGACCTCCAAACGTCTATACTCAATGCTCTGACCAATAAAGGAAAGCATACCAAACGCTTTCTTCACTATCCTATCTACCTGTGAATCCACTTTCAAGGAGCTAGGAACCTGCACTCCAAGACCTCTTTGTTCAGCAATGCTTCCCAGGACCTTAGCATTAAATGTATAAGTCCTGCATGATTTGCTTTTCCAAAATGCCACGCCTAGCATTTATCTAAATTAAACTCCATCTGCCACTCCTTGGTCCATTGGCCCAACTGATCAAGATCCCATTGTACTCTGAATTAACCTCCTTCATAGCCACTACACCTCCAATATTGGTGTCACTGCAAACTTACTAACTATGTTCACATCCACATCATTTATATAAATGGCAAAAAGTAGTGGACCCAGCACTGATCCTTGTGGCACTTCACTGGTCACAGGCCTCCAGGCTGAAAGGCAATCCTCCACCACCACCCTCTGTCTTCTACCTTTGATGCAGTTCTGTATCCAAATGGCTACTTCTCCCTGTATTCCATGTGATCTGATCTTGCTAACCAGTCTATCATGAGGAATCTTGTTGAATGCCTTATTGAAGTCCATACAGATCACATCCTCCGCTCTGGTCTCATCAATTCTCTTTGTTACTTCTTCAAAAAACTCAATTAATTTAGTCAGACATGATTTTCCACGCACAAAGCCATGTTGACTATCCCTAATCAGTCTTTGCCTTTCTAAGCACGTGTAAATCCTGTCCCTCAGGATCCCCTCTAACAACTTGCCCACCACCGATGTCAGGGTCACTGATCTATAATTCCATGGCTTTTCCTATCTCCTACCTTAAATAGTGGTACCACGTTAGCCAACCTCCAGTCTTGCAGCACCTCACCTGTGGCTTGTATAAAACTTGTCACAATTTCATACACAGCCTGAATTTCTTCAACCCATGAGATAACAGCATTGTATTTTCTAGAACCAGGGACAAGGTGTAGCAGGGAACATTTAGACACCTCCAAACCATGAAGCAAGACTCTTGGCAATTGACTTTTACTAGACAAAGTAAACATCCCTTTACCAGAAAATAATTTGGCTACTGTAGGGTCAAGAAGGTTTGATATTGTTGGATAATAAAAAGATCTTATTAAATTTCATTTGCTCTCTAAGATATTTAATTTCCTTTGTGCCCAATTTGCATATTTGGACATTAGGCATTCATTTATCAAATACAAGCCCAAATCTTTCTCTCTCTCAGCATGTGTTCAGTTGTCCTTGCTTGCTATCTTTCCTTGATGATTATCCCATTGATGTTATTTCAAATCTGTGTGGGTCGACTGTGCAGAGATCACATTTATAATTGCTGCCTGCATGTCACCAAGTTCCAATAGGCTTCTGTGTGATTTATGATATGATCTGCAGTGAAATGTATGAAATGGCAATTTTGGTTTAATCCTAATGGGCCTCGACAAGGTGCCTCAAAGACTCACTGTTAAGCCATCGTGACATTTACTTTGAGAGTAGAAAGTGAGGAGAAATTGAATTAGGTGTACCGTCACATGCAGCAGTGCCCTGATGAGGTAACACTGTTGTGTTGCTGAAGACAATAGATGTGATTTTGGTTGAAACAGCGAAAAGAGATTTACCGGAATTTCCCTGAGATCGGGTTAAATTTGATTGCAACAAGTGTCCTCAGATTTTAAGTTTATTCACTACTTATATGTTTTCCCACATTACAACAGTAATTACACTTCAAATTTCCTACAGGAATGTGAATAGAACTCATGGGAGGCATCATGATTATTCAAATTCTTTCTTCAGTCTTACATACAGCCCTTACATGTAGTTGTGTTTTGGCTTGTCAAGAACTATTTGCCATGCCTCATTGTAGGTCATAAACAGGAAAGTACCCAGAATCTCAGTATTCAGCAAGACTTCACTTTAGCCTAAATGTGAAAAATTGAGATAAAGGAGTTAAGTATTTTTGAATTGCCTGTTTCCACTGAAATCTCCCTTTTTAAGAAGCTTATGAAATAAACAAGCTAAAATAAAACTTCCAAAAAAATCCCCAAACATTACAGAAATTTCTTGAAGGTTTCTGGATTAATATTTGACCACTTTCAAATCCTTAGCAATGTCACCTCTGGTACCATACTTCCCCATACTGAATAAACAGGAGCTTCGTACAAACAGTACATCAAAAGCTATAATGCAGAATGTGATCACTGCTGCTTAAATGGTTAGCAGTGCTGTCACTTGTGAAGCTATTGTGCGTGGTGCTCACTGTCATCCATTTTAAACATGCTCGCCTTGCTAACCCTGTACTGTATGGAGGGTGTGCATGCATCATTAGTTCTGTCAAATGAAACACTTGCCATTTAATTGGCAGTCTACTATAGTGTTGTGCCGGCAGTGATATCAAAATGGATTTATTTAATTGGAATCAGAGTAATCTGAATGCAATTGTATCCTCTTTAATGAGATTTCTGCAACCAACAAGTTTACTTTGTTTTCAAAAGCTATTAGAAATTGTGATAAGTATTTTTTTTTCATTGTTCCTTATGGAAACATGGTTTGTTGGTTTCAATGCATCAGTAACATCTGGCCTTTAGGGAATAATTATAAAACAGTAGTTTATTAACAGAACTTGCACTTTTAGAAGTGCAATTAAAGTGCTTTTCAGAGAGTTTTGATGAGTACACTTACTGTTATGTAGTTAAAGAGCTCAAACAGGTTGGATCCCATGTTTTTCTGTGCACGTGGTGTTATGTCTCAATATAACTTGTCAGTGATTGGTGTAGACTTGCCGCTTTCTCCACAGATTCTTTTTGAATAGGATTCCAGGCAAGTGAAAGCTAATCATTCCAGGTAAGTGTCCATTTTTAGCTGCAAACCTGCAGATTTTCAGGGTAATGCCACTGGTCAACATACAATATTGACTTCAGTGACATGTGCAAGAACAAAATGATGCCCTAAAAGATTGCTGCATTCTTCAAAACATTTACAAAAAAAAAACATTGGCAAGTAAGCACACTGGAACCGTTTACTGGGAAAAACAAAAGGTTTCCTCCTTTCCCATGTATGTCAACTGAGGCTCAAATGGTAGCACTCACAATTCTCAATGAGGATTGTGGGGGCACATCCCATTTCAGAGACTTGAGCATTAAAGTCCAAGTTGACACTTCAGTGCAGTACTGAGGGGCTGCTGCACTGCCAGAAGAGCTGACATTCAGCTACAATGTTAAAGTGAGACATTGGCTTTTACTTCAATTGAATGTAAATTTACCCATGGAATCAGTTGGAAGAAGAGCTGTCATTTTGTTTGCCTGAATTGTATTTATTTCCCATTCAGTTTATCAGCGCATTTAGGCTGTCACTCCACGCCATGGTTGATTCGTGAGCTCAACTCCCCTCACTCATCTGATTCTCTTTGAGATCAAAAATCTGCTGATCCTCCACAGCACCTTGTGTGAAGCATTCCAAAGATTGACAACCCTGAGAATGAAGACATTTCTCATCTCACAATGCTATGACTAACTCCTTATCCCTGTGGGAAGGAAATTTGCTATCTTTACTTGGTTGGCTTACACATGACTCCTTCCCACAGTAATGTGCTTGACTCCTAAATGCCTCTGAAATATTCTGTTTACAGGAAATTTGGGGATTGGCAACAAACTGTGACCTTTCTAGTGATTCTGACATTCCGTGAAAGAATAAAGACAATGCCAAGCTCTCAGAGTCCTCCGTTTCAATGAGATGACCTCTCATTCTTTTAAACTCTGGAGAGTATAGGCCATTCAATCTCTCCTCTTGGGAATTCTGCCAGATGAAGTGTGAACATAAATAAGAGGAAGTGGGATAATAATGAAAGCGTGACTTCTATTTTTGGAGGTACAATAGAATGGTCTTGGCACTGATGTACATTTAACAATTCCACCGTATAGAGGGCTCAGTAAGATGCAAAACCAATTCTTTGAAACCTCATAGTCAGAATAAGCTTTCGTACCCTAACTGGGTATTATGGAGACAATTTTGATTTTTAGATTTACATGATGTCTATTTTAAATAAGCATCAAAAATGTTATTTGATGTAATGCTAGTGTCATTCTCATTCCACACATTGCATTACCTTGAGGAAAGATTTCACCTCTATTTTCTGACAAGTTTGAAAGAAAAATGAGCATAAGTAATCATGATATGCATTGAAATAGCAAATAATCATGCACCATTTCTGGTTCTATACCAAATACTTTACCCCACCCAAAGACTGGAATTTCATGTGTATTGTTGAAGGTAATGAGAATGTGGCAAGGAGGTTAGGGCATAAGAGAAGGACTATTAATTATTCCTTTTGACCTGCCATTATACAGCACTGTTTGTAATCATGTGGAATGTATGATGTAGTCACATATGTGACTTTGGCATTTGATGTTTGTGAAGGCAGTGAAGTGTATAAATATGCAGCTGGCATTGTCCTTTGGAATTACCTAATGGTGCATGCGTGTGTCATTTACTCAATTTCATTCTGAAATAACAAAAGATTATTTAATAATGACAGAAGATAATTTACCTACGTAGTGTTGGTGCACAGTGAGTAAGATCATCTGAATATTGGTCAATGCAGCTTCAAGCTCTGCCTGCAAGTGTGTAGGGTGGGTCACATTCAACACCTTTCATGATTGTCCAGTTAAAGGTGGTTGACAGACTGGCACATCCATGTTATATACCTCCGGTTTAGCTCCCCTCCTCTACTGTTCTGATGTGAATGACCTCCTCCCTCCAGCCTGCTTTCTGCTATCACTTTTAAACATTTCAATAAAATGTGAAATTGCTGCAGGTCTATCTTATCTGTAATATGAGATTAAAGATGTTACTGTACTTTGATGCAACAGTGCTGCATTGCTATTGATTAACAGTGTACCAAGGTACTAATGCACTGGCTCCAGGTGTTTTATATGGCTAATCTTGGGTGTTTCATAGAAAATGAATTGTGATTCAAAAATTGAACAACAAAGTGATCAAAGGCTCGGTGTACTCATGGCTCCCACAGACTACATTTATATTAGTGTTAGAAGTCACATGATTAGTGTTAGAAGTCACAAGCCCTAGCCACACTTGTGGTACAATTGCATTCCTTCAAGCATCTCCCTTTTTATGAAAAAAATTGAAATAAATTGCATAAATCTTGCCAATTACGCAAGATACCCAATATATGGACTCAACAAAATTATCATTCATTACCTAAACAGTGAGTTAACTCAAGTCAGTTACACTTTCATCAGTCTCTGCCCATGCAATGCATCCATTATCTTTAAATCATGCAGTTTTCTTATCTGTACTTCCATCAGCTGTTCCTTCTGTTACCTTCTCATTACCACTCAGATAGTGTTGTTCCCATGATAATTTTTGTTGCTAATCCATTTCTTTCGCTGGTGAACATTCAAAGTGTGAGACTGATGATTGTTCTGTATCCTGCACAGGTGCTGAGATCATTTTTTCTGATCCTTTGCATTGAGCTATAAGGAGAGGCTGAATAGGCTGGGGCTGTTTTCCTTGGAGCATCAAAGGCTGAGGGCTGACCTTATAGAGGTTTATAAAATCATGAAGGCATGCATAGGGTAAATAGACAAAGTGTTTCCCTGGGGTGGGGGAGTCCAGAACTAGAGGGCATAGGTTTAGGGTGAGAGGGGAAAGATATAAAAGGGACCTAAGGGGCAACCAGAGGATGGTGCATGTATGGAATGAACTGCCAAAGGAAGTGGTGGAGGCTAGTACAATTACATCATTTAAAAGACATTTGGATGGTTATATGAACAGGAAGAGTTTAGAGGGATATGCGCTAAGTGATGGCCAATGGGACCAGATTAGGTTATGATATCTGATCAGCATGGACGAGTTGGACCAAAGGGTCTGTTTTTGTGCCGTATGTTTCTATGACTTTATAACTCTATGTAGCAACATACAGTTTAACTAGTTGCGCATAGATATCTGAAGTTGGTCCAATATCTTTGATAAATCACTTTCACTGCATGTGGTAAAGGTTAAAACTGTTCTATGCAGATACAAGTTTGCCCTATTGGCTGACTCTTGTTGAGAATGTTGAACGTGTGCACTCTGACTGGATTTCCAATGCTCAATTCTGGCCATGACTTGACAGTTCACTTTCCTTGATTTTGTCACTCATTCCTGTTTTGGCTTCAGTATTTCTCTGCCATTGGGAGAATCGTTTGGGTACAACATGACATTCGACTTGCTCTGGTTCACTTTCCATGCCTTCCATCGGTCTATTTTTCCACCGAAGGATTGTACAAGTTTGTCCTGGATTTGCTCAATTTCCTTCTGATTCCTTTGGCAATATTCACTGCTGCATCAGCATTTCTGTTTGACAGGAAATAGCGTGGAGATGATGTATGACATTCAGTTCTCCAGTCCTTTATGAAAGCAGTGGAATTCCTTGCTCATGAACTGTCACCCATTACAATGTCCTGAAGTCTGCTTTCAGGCATTCTAAAATCTTACCTGTAGCTGTTGACATCAGCTAGTCGAATTCCTAGTATTGTGGTTAAATGTAATCAATCAAGTAATCAATTCCTGGAAGAGTGAAGAAGCCTTTTCCAACCTTTGATCCATAGTCTGCTTGGGATGCACTATGTCTCTTTAGCTTGCTAAGGTTTTTATTGTTTTGAGTACTGCACTAACTGAGGTGATCCTTAATCTCATTGCTCAGGCTTGGCCGTAAGAGATGCAATTCCTCAGTGGCTTACATGGACGTGCTTAAGCATCTCTTTGCTCATCCCCTTCGGTAAAATGGCTAGTTCTGTTGTGCAAGGTAGCACCCAGGCCTACCTTTTCCTCTTTGTATGCCCACTTCTCTTTTATGATAACAGGTGTATCCCTGATTCTTTCAGTCCATCCTTTCAACACAACGTCCTGTAGCACTTGAAAAGTTGCCTTGGCTTACATATCTGGTTCATTTCCTTGGAGCAAGATGCTCGTCTTTCAGTTCAATGTCTCTGCTGGGTCAATGACTTTCAGAAAATGTCAAGCAGTTTAATTTGGATCTTAGCATTCTGAACATTCTTCAGTGGAAATGCAATTCTCGGCAGGATATCTACACTGTATGTCTGTTTCTCTTGTTTGTACAGGGGGTCCCCGATTTACATGCGTCCAACCTTCAAAAGCTCCGAGTTGGTTTGGGCTCATAAGATCTCTTGAAAGCTTTATTGAGATCTTTTGGATCTAAGCACACTGTCAGTTTTCCTGTTTTTTTTTAGTTGCTACTGTGTGGTAGCAATTTCTAAGAATTGTCACATCCTTGAGTGCTTTGTTTTCCAACTCTGCTGTCTTGTCTTAATGTGGTCTCATTAAGAGGTATAATTTTAAAGCCCTGAAATACAAACATTTCATGCACTTATGAATGGCTCTGTTACATTTTCCTGCACTGTGTTCTGATTTGCATCCAAATTGACCTGCAAGTAGACTTCAGAATGGAACCTGTTCACAACCTGGGGCCTGTCTGAATTTCATACCTAGATGATATTGCTGCAAACCAAGTGACATTCTTTGAGGAAATTATTTGAGGAAGATGCTCTGAGCTGGCTCATGGCTCGACTCCACTGTCACTTTGGCTAACTCAAACAAGTATTGATTAAAAAGCTCACAAGCAAAGACAATAGCCAAGCACTCTTTCTGAATTTGAGCACAACATCATTCTATTAGTCCAAGGTGCATTAATGACCCGGATGAACATGCAACTGTTTATCCTTATCAATAGGGTTGTTTTAAGTCCTTTCCCATTTGAACTACAGTACAATGTGACTTCACCATTGACACTGTCATACCTATGCATTGCTGTTCTCATTACTAGTTATTGGAGTCTTGTGAAATCTGTTTCTTATTCTTTACTCCAATGCCACTGTACATCCTGTGTGGTGATCTTACGTGCAAGTTCACATTCTGATGGCAAATTAGGCAAGAACTTTGTTAAATAGTTCATGAATCCAATAAATCACTGCAATGTTTTCACATCTGTTGGTTGCTGCATCTCTGTGGCAGTTCTCACCTTGTCAGGATCTGGGTAAAGTCTTTTTTTCTGTTCATACATGGCCAAAGTACTCAGGCATCTCCAGTCACATCATTTTCCTGTTCAGCTTAAGTGGTGAGCTCTGTCTAGCAGTGACCCAGACTGTTGTCTGTAATTGCTTCTGCTACTGTGTCTCCACATTGCTGGAATAATGGATATCCACAATAGCTTCCACACTGTGAAGATCATTGGCTATCTTGTGTTGACTGTATTGATTCTCTTCTACAGCAATGGAAATGCCAAATGGTACACAAACTTTTTGTATCTCCCAAGTGGTGCCCAAAAGGCAGTTGGAAAACTGTTACTTTCAGCCTACTTCACTTGCCATAACCCATCCTTCAATGATGAAGGTTGAGAACACCTTTTCTTTGGCTAACTGTGACAAAGTGTTTTCAGCAGTTGGTATGGACTCATAAGGTCTCTTGAAAGTTTTGTTGAGATTTTTTGGATCTAAGCATACTGTCAGTTTTCCTGTTTTTTTAATTGCTACTGTGTTGGTAGCAATTCCTAAGAATTGTCACATCCTTGAGTGCTTTGTTTTCCAACTCTGCTGTCTTGTCTTTCAAGCTGGACTTGAGGGCAGCTGGAACTCTCCTCAGTAGCTGCAGATCTGGTCTCATACTCTCATCCATTTCAAGATAGTATTCTCCAGGAAAAAATCCGATAAAAACATCTTTGGAATCTTCGAGGATCTGTTCAGCAGTCAATGCCTTAGTGGCCTTAAGACCTCCCCAATCTCTTTTGGCATGTCTGAGCATTAGCCTGGCTTCAGTTGAGATATTTTGCTAAATTGCTTTTTTATTCTTCCCATTACATCGAAGCATTGGTTAGTCCTTTGGGAGGAGTATCATGCCATCAAATAAATTCAACCTTACCTGCAATGGCTTCATTTCAAGTCACCATCTTGAACCACTTCACTAAGGTCTGCAAACCTCATAATGTTGCATGAGGCATTGGTGTCTACCATGCACATTAGGTTCACCTGGTGCTCTCCTTCTGCTGTCACTGTTGTAACACCTTTCAACCTGACAATGCCAAACAGTTAAATGGTGCAGAATGATTCATCAGAATCATCTGATGATAGCTTTCCAGCAGACATCTTTATCAGCTTGTTTCACTGTTTTCTAGTTAACCACTTGTTTGCAAATGATTCAGCTTTATGCAGTTAGAGCACTATTTTGCCTTCACTGGACTTTCTTCTTTTTCTTTTGTGTGATGCCCTTTGCAACATTTACATCTTGTTCTTTGGCATTAATCTTTCTTCTGGCTGTCGTGTAATTATTTCCTTCTCGCTCCCTATCTGTTATTCTCAGTCAGCTTGAAATGTCTCTCAGTGCAATGCAAAGCCTTGACAGTTCTCTATTAATACTCTTTAGCTGATGATTGATAACCTCAGAGCTTCTGCACGTATCGATAGTTTATTAGAGTAACTTGTTCCTCTATCAGCAGATGTACTCTCACAGCAGAATCTCTTATGCCTAAGACAATCTTATCTGAGGTGATCATCTGACATTTGTTCTAATGTTCACTAGTTAGCCAGCTGTATTTGTATGCTCATATATTAACTAATAGCCTTCCTCCCCCTGAGCTCTGATGTCAAACACATGGTGTTTAATATTAGTATTAAGTTGGGTTCAAGATATGTCTTCGAAGCCTTATAAATTTCTTTAGCCCAACAAATCTGCTCCTTGGTGAGATTTAGGCTGCAATATATAGTTTGTAGCACTCTTTCACCAGCACTGATAGCAGGGTTGCTACTCTTAATCTCACAGGCTTTCCTTGAAATTAATTCTGTAGCTTCATAGTTTTTCTACTGAGCGTGGGAAACACTCTGTCTTTTCCTGTCAAATCTCCTTTTATTGGAGCAGAGAATGAAAAATGTGCAATCCTTTTCACTTGACCAGTAATTCAAAGTTGCAGACTGCTCTTTTGACACTTCCTTGCTGTTTCATTCAATAACTGGTTCACTTACAGCTCTGAAAATCCACGCAGTTTCAGATGTACCACTCTGGCACCATGATACAAGTAATGTGCATTCAATGCCTGCCAGGGACTGGTCATAAAGGCACTTAAAGCAGATGTAGACGTCATACAACTACAGCAAGGCCAGCCAGTACATCAAATGTATTTCACCACACATCGTTTGTGATTCTGACAGAGAATCAACCGAACTTTGCTCTCATTATTTCCAGGAAAGTAAGAAATCAGCTTTCAGAGGTATAGAAAATTTACATTGCTATTAGAAGGGCCATTATCAAATTAACTTCAAAATAGAGTTCTTGCTGACTCCTGTGAGAAAACTCCTATTGTAACTTGTGCAAATGTAACATCGGATCCAGCCAGGAAAACCCATCAGGTATGTGATCAGAATGAACAAGAGATGAACTCCAATCAATTATAAGAACTGAACTTGATTACAGTGGAGTCTGAGGTCAACCTCTAATTCATTTCTTGTGCCTCTTTAGTTGAGGTTTGTGCAGATGGAATGCACAAGGGAACGTTTGAGCTTATTCAGGATTTCACCCTGGCTGAGGGAAACCACAGGTCAGCTCCTTGCAAAGCTCTCAACAACTGAATGAATTCAGGCCACAGCACTGAAATAAGTCTTCCAGAGATCCACATGGAGAAAGGTTCCACCTTATGGGAGACAGTGGTTGTGGCATGGATCCACCAGAGCCAGTGGCAACCTCTTCACCGCCATTTTGATGCTGCTCTCCATGACTCTGTCCCCTGTCACTCAGCCAATGCATATTCATGTTGTGACTGTCCTCTTACTCCACAGGCCTAAAACCTCGTAGGCAAACCTATCCTGGGATACTTTATTAAACCCAGTTGATAACTCTGAAATTAAAACAAAGAAATGCCGGACATATTCAGTGGGTTTTTTCTTCCCCCCACCTTTCCCCGACACTTGACCCTACCCCCACCCCCCATCTTTCACCCTGTCTCAAACTCTCCCTGAGCTGCTCACTTGATCTCTCCCTCTGATCTTCCCCACCTTCTGTATCCATAATGCGGAGGTGCCAGTGTTCGACTGGGATGGACAAAGTTAAAAATCACACAACACCAGGTTATGGTCCAACAGGTCCATTTGGAAGCACTAGCTTTTGGATCACTGCTCCTTCATCAGGTCGTTCATTCCACTAAGCCCTGTCCTCCTGCACACTTTAAAGGAATGATCGCAAAATGTGCCTGCAGTTTGGGACAAAATCCTTCAGACATGGTTTGCTGTTGAACAGGAATTTATCAACCCTTCATTATCTATGCAGTGACAAGAGATCATGGTCTAAAGTGTTCAAAGTTTCTGTGACAATTTAGATGTTCCATTTCATTGGTCTCTCTCTCTCTCTCTCTCTCTCTGGATAGCTACTTAATTTTTATCTGCAACCGATTTTGGCTGTACCAACCTTCTTTAAAAAAACACATTTTTGAATTGAAGTCTCTCAACCTCAAAGGACTTCAGGGTTCTGATAAATGGTCACGTCAATGAATATAACCTCTTCAGAGCCCCTGAAATTCTTACAGGTGTCTTGAGCTTTTTGTGACATGTTTTTTTAAACCAAGGGCAAACAACCAAAGGATAACTGTGCACGTAAATTCCATGGCTGTCTGGAGAAAGAGAGAACCTGGAAGTTCACAGCTACTGAGATGTCAATAAAGTGTCAACAGGATGGACTTAAAAGAGAGAAATACACGATGAACTGAACTGTAATCTCCTGACAATTATCTCAGGCTGTGAATATAATGGTGGAAAAGATAACAGTATGCAAAAAAAAAGTCTTTCACTTTCAAGAATACACAAGAACAGCGGTTAAAAACCAATTTCAGTCTAGTCTGCAATGTTTATGAATGAAGGTGTACTATGGAACTGAGGTGCTTGTGTTTTCTTTTATTTCAAAATACACTTTATTCATAAAATATATCTTCTTATATATATTATATACATTGTCACACATGCAGTTTGGCTCTTTATAGTAGCATATCAACGAAACAAACACGCTTTGGATTTTGACTGTCTTCAAACAAGCCAAGGCATCTCTTACTTGAACCAGACTATATATACGTGCATTTGAGGCTTGCACTAAGGCCCCAAGCTTCAGTGCACCTTTCAGCATGTAGTCCTGGACTTTGGAATGTGCCAATCTGCAATATCCAGAGGAGGTCAAATAGAATTAAGGAGAATCCAAAGAGTTTTTACATATACATCAAGGAAAAAAAGGGTAACTAGAGAGAGAATAGGGCTCCTCAAAGATCAGCAAGGCAGCCTTTGTGTGGAGCCGCAGAAAATGGGGGAGATACTGAATGAGTATTTTGCATCTGTATTTACTGTGGAAAAGGATATGGAAAATATAGACTGGAGGGAAATAGATGGTGACATCTTGCAAAATGTCCAGATTACAGAGGAGGAAGTGCTGGATGTCTTGAAACACATAAAGGTGGATAAATTCCCAGGACCTAATCAGGTGTACCCTAGAACTCTGTGGGAAGCTAGAGAAGTGAGTGCTGGGCCTCTTGTTGAAATATTTGTATCATCGATAGTCACAGGTGAGGTGCCGGAAGACTGGAGGCTGGCTAACGTGGTTCCACTGTTTTAGAAGGGTGGTAAGGACAAGCCAGGGATCTATAGGCCAGTGAGCCTGATGCCAGTGGTGGGCAAGTTGTAGGAGGGAATCCTGAGGGACAGGATGTACATGTATTTGGAAAGGCAAGGACTGATTAGGGATAGTCAACATGGCTTTGTGCGTGGGAAATCATGTCTCACAAAATTGATTGAGTTTTTTGAGGAAGTAACAAAGAGGATTGATGAGGGCAGAGCGGTAGATGTGATCGATATGGACTTCAGTAAGGCGTTCAACAAGGTTCCCCATGTGGGACTGATTAGCAAGGTTAGATCTCACGGAATACAGGGAGAACTAGCCATGTGGATACAGAACTAGCTCAAAGGTAGAAGACAGAGGGTGATGGTGGAGAGTTGTTTTTCAGACTGGAGGCCTGTGACCAGTGGAGTGCCACAAGGATTGGTGCTGGGTCCTCCACATTTTGCTATTTACATAAGCGATTTGGATGCAAGCATAAGAAGTACAGTTCGTAAGTTTGCAGATGACACCAAAATTGGAGGTGTAGTGGACAGTGAAGAGGGTTACATCAGATTACAAAAGGATCTTGATCAGGTGGGCCAATGGGCTGAGAAGTGGCAGATGGAGTTTAATTCAGATAAATGTGAGGTGCTGCATTTTGGGAAAGCAAATCTTCGCAGGACGTATACACTTAATGTAAGGTCCTAGGGAGTATTGCTGAACAAGGAGACCTTGGAGTGCAGGTTCATAGCTCCTTGAAAGTGGAGTCGCAGGTCGATAGGACAGTAAAGAAGGCGTTTGATATGCTTTCCTTTATTGGTCAGAGTATTGAGTACAGGAGTTGGGAGGTCATGTTGCGGCTGTAGAGGATATTGGTTATGCCACTTTTTGAATATTGTGTGCAATTCTGTTCTCCTTCCTATCGGAAAGATGTTGTGAAAATTGAAAGTGGTCAGAAAAGATATACAAGGATGTTGCCAGGGTTGGAGGATTTGAGAGGCTGAATAGGCTGGGGCTGTTTTCCCTGGAGCATTGGAGGCTGAGAGGAACCTTATAGAGGTTTACAAAATTATGAGGGGCATGGATAGGATAAATAGACAAAGTCTTTTCCCTAGGGTCGGGGAGTCCAGAACTAGAGGGCATAGGTTTAGAGTGAGAGGGGAAAGATATAAAAGAGACCTAAGGGACAACTTTTTCATACAGAGGGTGGTACGTGTATGGAATGAGCTGCCAGAGAAAGTGGTGGAGGCTGCTACAATTGCAACATTTTAGAGACATTTGGATGGGTATTTGAATAGGAAGGGTTTGGAGGGATGTGGGCCAGGTGCTGGCAGGTGGGACTAGATTGGGTTGGGATATCTGGTCGGCATCGATGGGTTGGACCGAAGGGTCTATTTCCATGCTGTACATCTCTATGACTCTATGACACCTGGAGAGTACTCCCGACTGCACCCACACACCTGGATAGTTACTCCCCCCGCATCCTAACATCTGGAGTATTACTCCCCCTGCTTCCTAACATCTGGAGTGTTACTCCCCACTGCATCCTATCATCTGGAGAGTTACTCCCCACTGCATCCCAACATCTGGAGTGTTACTCCCCACTGCACCCTAACGTTTGGAGAGTTACTCTCCACCTTAACACCTGGAGAGTTACTTCAAACTGTTCATTAACACCTGGAGGTTTACTCCCCACTGCACACTAGCATCTCAAGAGATACTGCATGCTGCACCTTGACACCTGGAGAGTTACTCCCCACTCTGTATTAACACCTGGAGAGTTACTCCCCACTGTACATTAACATCTGGAGAGTTACTCCCCACTGCACTCTAACACCTGGAGAATTCCTCCCCATTGCACTCTAACACCTGAAGGGTTACTCCCCACTGCACCTCAACACCTGGAGTGTTACTCTCCACTGCACACTAACATATGGATAGTTACTCCCCACTGCACCTTAACATGTGGAGAGTTACTCCACAGTGTGCCTTAACACCTGGAGGGTTACTCCCCACCGTTCATTAACACCTGAAGAGTTACTCCCCACTGTTCATTAACAG
This sequence comes from Chiloscyllium plagiosum, assembly GCF_004010195.1. Taxonomy (NCBI): domain Eukaryota; kingdom Metazoa; phylum Chordata; class Chondrichthyes; order Orectolobiformes; family Hemiscylliidae; genus Chiloscyllium; species Chiloscyllium plagiosum. The sequence goes on along the minus strand of NC_057720.1, from coordinate 70,451,377 downwards.
CTGAAGAGTTAATCCACACTGCACCCTAGCATCTGGAGAGTTACTCCCCACTGTTCATTAACAGCTGTAGAGTTAATCCACACTGCACCCTTGCATCTGGACAGTTACTCCCCACTGCGCATTAACACCTGAAGAGTTAATCCATACTGCACCCTAGCATCTGGAGAGTTACTCCCCACTGCACATTAACAACTGGAGAGTTACTCCCCATTGTTCATTCACACCTGAAGAGTTAATCCACACTGCACCCTCGCATCTGGAGAGCTACTCCCCACTGCACATTAACAACTGGAGAGTGACTCCCCACTGCATGCTAACATCTTGGGAGATACTGCACACTGCACCTTAACACCTGGAGAGTTAGTCCCCACTGTCTATTAACACTTAAAGAGTTATTTCCCACTGTTCATTAAGCCTGGAGAGTTACTCCACTGCACTGTAACACCTAGAGAGTTACTCCCCACTGTTCACTAACATCTGGAGAGTTACTCCCCACTGCATGCTAACATCTGGAGAGTTACTCCCCACTGCACACTAGCATCTCAAGAGATACTGCATGCTGCACCTTGACACCTGGAGAGTTACTCCCCACTCTGTATTAACACCTGGAGAGTTAGTCCCCCACTGTCTATTAACACTTGGAGAGTTACTCCCCGCTGTTCATTAACACCGGGAAAGTTACTCACCACTGCACCTTAACACCTGGAGAGTTAATCCACACTGCACTGTAATGTTTGGAGAGTTACTTCCTACAGCACCTTAACACCTGGAGCATTATCTGCCATTGCACCCTCACATCGGGGGAGTTACCAACCATCGCACACTAACATCTGGAGAGCGACTTGACACTGTATACTAACACCTGGAGAGTTACTCCCCACTGCATCCTAACACCTGGAGAGTTACTCCCCACTGCATCCTAACAGCTGGAGAGTTACTCCCCACTGCACCTTAAAATCTGGAGGATTACACCACACTACACCCTAACACCTGAAGAGTTATTGTGGTTCTGTTCGCCGAGCTGGAAGTTTTTGTTGCAAACGTTTCGTCCCCTGGCTAGGCGACATCATCAGTGCTTGGGAGCCTCCTGCGAAGCGCTTCTTTGATGTTTCCTCCGGTGTTTATAGTGGTCTGTCCCTGCCGCTTCCGGTTGTCAATTTCAGCTGTCCGCTGTAGTGGTTGGTATATTGGGTCCAGGTCGATGTGTTTGTTGATGGAGTTTGTGGATGAGTGCCATGCTTCTAGGAATTCCCTGGCCGTTCTCTGTCTGGTTTGCCCTATGATAGTAGTATTGTCCCAGTCGAAACGTTTGCAACAAAAACTTCCAGCTCGGCGAACAGAACCACAACAACGAGCACCCGAGCTACAAATCTTCGCACAAACTTTGAACCTGAAGAGTTACTCCACACTGCATCCTAACATGTGGAATGTTACACCCCACTGCACCCTTATATCTGCAGAGATAGCCTGCACTGCACATTAACACCTGGAGAATTACTCCCCACTGTTCATCAATACCTGGAGAGTTCCTACCCACTGCACCCTAACACCTGGATAGTTACACCACACTGCACCTTAACACCTGGAGAGTTACTCACCACTGTTCATTAACACCTAGAGAGTTACTCCCCATTGCACAGTAACACCTGGAGAGTTACTCCCCACTGCACCTTAACGTCTCGAGAGTTACTCCCCACTGCACATTAACATCTGGAGAGTTACACCCCACTGCATGTTAACATCTGGAGAGTTACTCCCAACTGCACATTAACACCTGGAGAGTTACTCCCCACTGCACATTAACACCTGGAGAGTTACACCCCACTGCACATTAACACCTGGAGAGTTATACCCCACTGCACATTAACACCTGGAGAGTTACTCCCCACTGCACATTAACACCTGGAGAGTTACACCTCACTGCATATTAACACCTGGAGAGTTACTCCTCACTGCACATTAACATCTGGAGGGTTACTCCCCACTGCACGTAAACATCTGCAGATTTACTACTCAGTTCACCCTAACATCTGGAGAGATATCCTCTAATGCACACTAACATCTGGAGAGTAACTCCCAACTGCAACGTAACACTCGGGGAGTTACTCCCCACTGCTCCCTAACATCTGCAGAGTTACTGCCAACTCCATCTAAACACCTGGAGAGTTACTCCCTACTTCACTCTAATATCTGGAGAGATAGTCCCCACTGTTCATTAGCACCTGGAGAGTTACTCGCTACTTCACTCCAACATCTGGAGAGATAGTCCCCACTGTCCATTAACACCTGGAGAGTTACTCCCTACTTCACGCTAATATCTGGAGAAATAGTCCCCACTGTTCATTAACACCTGGAGAGTTACTCCCAACTCTACAGGAGCACCTGGAGAGTTTCACCCCATTGCCCTGACTACCTGGAGAGTTACTCCCCATTGCACCAAAACACCAGGAGCATTACCTCCCACTGTATCCTAACAACTGGAGAGTTCCTAATTACTGGAATACAATGACAGGATGACTGCTCCAAGTTATTTGCATCCACCTGGAGAATAGTCCAATATGTAATGTTTACATGTGGACATTGGACCTTATAACTGGCGTGCTGGTACTCATTCAAGTAGTAGACAGACAACACTGCTTACATTTCTACGCAGAACCTGCAGCACTGCTCAGTAACGTGAAATATGTCAGCACAGCAAATCGACTGCGTACTTCCAAAACATAACTACTACTCCATACAGAGCCCGCAAACCGGGGAGCTGCTCCATACAGAGCCCCTACACTGGGAAGCTGCTACATAAAGAGCCCCTACAGGGGGGAGTTGCTCCATACAGAGTCCGTACAATAGGGAGCTGCTCCATACACAGCCCATACAATAGGGAGCTGCTCCATACACAGCCCCTATGCTGGGGAGCTGCTCCATACAGAGCCCCTACAGTGGAGAGCTGCTCCATACAGAGATCTTGCACTGGGGAGGCTGCTCCATACAGAGTCTCTACACTGGGGAGCTGCTCCATACTATGTTCCTACACTGGGGGGCTGCTCCATACAGAGTCCCTACACTGGGCTGCTGGTCCATACAGAGGACCTTACATTGGGAAGCTGCTCCATACACAGTTCCTACACTGGGGAGCTGCTCCATACAGAGCTCCTACACTGGGGAGCTGCTCCATACACAGTCCCTACACTGGAGAGCTGCTCCATATAGAGCGCCTATACTGGGGAGGTGACATACAGAGTCCCTACACTGGGAAGCTGCTACATAAAGAGCCCCTACACTGGGGAGTTGCTCCATACAGAGTCCGTATAAT
>NC_057720.1:70408185-70447567 GCF_004010195.1 Chiloscyllium plagiosum | reverse complement strand
CACTACACCGGAGAACTGCCCCATACAGAGCCCCTACAGTTTGGAGATGCTCCATACAGAGACCCTACACTGGGAAGCTGCTCCATACAGAGACCCAACACTGGGGAGCTGCTCCATACACAGCCTAAACTGGGGAGCTGCTCCATACAGAGTCCCTACACTGGGGAGCTGCTCCATACAGAGAGCCTACCCTGGGGAGCTGCTCCATACAGAGTCCCTACACTGGGGAGCTGCTCCATACAGAGCCCCTATACTGGGGAGCTGCTCCATACAGAGAGCCTACCCTGGGGAGCTGCTCCATACACAGTCCCAACACTGGGGAGCTCCTCTATACACAGCCCCTACACTGGGGAGCTGCTCCATACAGAGCAGCTACAGTGGGGTGTTGATCCATACACAGTCCCTTCCTGGGGAGCTGCTCCATACAGAGCCCCTACACTGGTGAGCAGCACCATACACAGGCACTACACTGGGGAGCAGCTCCATACAGAGCCCCTACACTGGGGAGCTGCTCCATACAGAGCCCCTAAATTGAGAGCTGCTCCATCCAGAGCGCCTACCCTGGGGAACTGGTCCATACAGAGCCCCTACAGTGGGGAGCTGCTCCATACACAGTCCCTACACTGGGAAGCTGCTCAATGCAGAGTCCCTACACTGGGGAGCTGGCCCATACAGAGCCCCTACAGTGGGAGCTGCTCCAAACACAATCCCTGACTGGGGAGCTGGTCCATACAGAGCCCCTACAGTGGGGAGCTGCTCCATACAGAGCCCCTACACTGGCAAGCTGCTCCATACAGAGTCGCTACACTGGTGTGCCACTCCATACCTAGCCCTACACTGGGGAGCTGGCATACAGAGTCCCTGCACCGGGGAGCTGCTCAATACACAGTCCCGACACTGGGGAGCTGGTTCTTACAGAGTCCCTACACTGGGGAGCAGCTCCATACACAGGCACTACACTGGGCAAATGCTCCATACAGAGTCACTACACTAGGGAGCTGCTACATACTATGTTCCTACACTGGGATGCTGCTCCGTACAGAGGACGTTCCATTGGGAAGCTGCTCCATACAGAGTCCCTACACTGGGGAGCTGCTCCATACAGAGCCCCTATACTGGGGAGCTGCTCCATACAGACAGCCTACCCTGGGGAGCTGCTCTATACACAGTCCCAACACTGGGGAGCTACAGTGGGGTGTTGCTCCATACACAGTCCCTTCCTGGGGAGCTGCTCCATACAGAGACCCTACAGTGGGGAGTAGCACCATACACAGGCACTACACTGGGGATCTGCTCCATATGGAGTCCCTACACTGGGGAGCTGGCCCACATAGAGCCCCTACAGTGGGAGCTGCTCCAAACACAATCCCTACACTGGGGAGCTGGTCCATACAGAGCCCCTACAGTGGGGAGCTGCTCCATCCAGAGCCCCTACACTGGGGAGCTGCTCCATACAGAGTCGCTACACTGGGGTGCCACTCCATACCTAGCCCTACACTGGGGAGCTGGCATACAGAGTCCCTACACCGGGGAGCTGCTCCATACACAGTCCCTACACTGGGGAGCTGCTCCATACAGAGCCCCTACACTGGGGAGCTGCTCCAAACGCTGTCCTTTCACTGGGGAGTTGCTCCATACAGAGCACCTACACTGGGGAGCGGCACCATACACAGGCTGTACACCGGAGAACTGCTCCATACAGAGCCCCTACAGTTTGGAGATGCTCCATACAGAGACCCTACACTGGGAAGCTGCTCCATACAGAGACCCAACACTGGGGAGCTGCTCCATACACAGCCCCAAACTGGGCAGCTGCTCCATACAGAGTCCCTACACTGGGCAGCTGCTCCATACAGAGTCCCTACACTGGGGAGCTGGTCCATACAGAGCCCCTACCCTGGGGAGCTGCTCCATACACAGTCCCAACACTGGGGAGCTGCTCCATACAGAGCCCCTACACTGGTGAGCAGCACCATACACAGGCACTACACTGGGGTTCTGCTCCATACAGAGCCCCTACAGTGGGGAGCTGCTATATACAGAGACCTTACACTGGGAAGCTCCTCCATACAGAGTCCCTACATTGGGGAGCTGCTCCATAAACAGCCCCAAACTGGGGAGCAGCTCCATACAGAGCCCCTACACTGGGGAGCTGCTCCATACACAGCCCCAAACTGGGCAGCTGCTCCATACAGAGTCCCTACACTGGGGAGCTGCTCCATACAGAGCAGCTACATTGGGGTGTTGCTCCATACACAGTCCCAACACTGGGGAGCTGCTCCATACACAGCCCCAAACTGGGGAGCTGCTCCATACAGAGTCCCTACACTGGGGAGCTGCTCCATACAGAGAGCCTACCCTGGGGAGCTGCTCCATACAGAGTCCCTACACTGGGGATCTGCTCTATACAGAGCCCCTACACTGGGGAGCTGCTCCATACAGAGACCCTACCCTGGGGAGCTTCTCCATCCACAGTCCCAACACTGGGGAGCTCCTCTATACACAGCCCCTACACTGGGGAGCTGCTCCATACAGAGCAGCTACAGTGGGGTGTTGCTCCATACACAGTCCCAACACTGGGGAGCTGCTCCATACAGAGCCCCTACACTGGTGAGCAGCACCATACACAGGCACTACACTGGGGATCTGCTCCATACAGAGCCCCTACAGTGGGGAGCTGCTATATACAGAGACCTTACACTGGGAAGCTCCTCCATACAGAGTCCCTACATTGGAGAGCTGCTCCATAAACAGCCCCAAACTGGGGAGCAGCTCCATACAGAGCCCCTACACTGGGGAGCTGCTCCATACAGAGCCCCTACACTGGGGAGCTGCTCCATCCAGAGAGCCTACCCTGGGGAGCTGCTCCATACACAGTCCCTACAGTGGGGAATCCTCTATACACAGCCCCTACATTGGGGAGCTGCTCCATACAGAGTCCCTACACTGGGGAGGCTGCTGCATACACAGGCACTACACTGGGGAGCTGCTCCATACAGAGCCCCAACAGTGGGGAGCTGCTCCATACAGAGACCCTACACTGGGAAGCTGCTCCATACACAGTCCCTACACTGTGGGGCTGGTCCATACACAGTCCCTACACTGGGGAGCTGCTCCAAACACAGTTCCTACACTGGGGAGCTGCTCCATACAGAGCTCCTACAGTGGGGAGCTGCTCCATACAGAGCCCCTACAGTGGGGAGCTCCTCCATATAGAACCCCTAGAGTGGGGAGCTGCTCCATCCAGAGCCCCTACACTGCGGAGCTGCTCCATGCACAGCCACTACACTGGGGAACTGCTCCATACAGAGCCCGTACAGTGGGGAGCTGCTCCATACTGAACCCCTACATTGAGGAGCTGCTCCATACAGAACCCCCATAGTGGGGAGCTCCTCGATACGCAGCCCCTTCACTGGGGAGCTGCTCCATACACAGCCCCTACACTGGGGAGCTGTTCCATACACAGTCCCTACACTGGGGAGCTGCCCAATTGGGGAGGTGCCCAATTGGGGGGGTGCCATACAGAGTCCCTACAATGGGGGGCTGCTCTATTCACAGCCCCTACACTGGGGAGCTGTTCCATACACAATCCCTATGCTAGGGAGCTGCTCCATGCACAGCCCTTTCACTGGAGAGCTGCCATACACACTCCCTACACAGGTGTGCTGTTCCATTCACGGCCACCTTTCACTGGGGAGCTCCTCCATACAGTGCCTCCATGCTGGGGAATTGCTCCATAACGAACCCCTACACTGGGGAGCTGCTCCAAACAGAGCCCCTACACTGGGGAGCTGCTCCATACAGAGCAGCTACAGTGGGGAGCTGCTCCATACAGAGCCCCTACACTGGGGTGCTGCTCCATACAGAGCCCCGACACTGGGGTGCTGCTCCATACAGAGCAGCGACAGTGGGGAGCTGCTCCATACAGAGCCCCTACACTAGGGTGCTGCTCCATACAGAGCCCCGACACTGGGGTGCTGCTCCATACAGGGCAGCTACAGTGGGGAGCTGCTCCATACATAGTCCCTACACTGGGGAGCGGCTCCTAACACAGGCAGTACACTTGGGAGCTGCTCCATATAGAGCCACTACAGTGGGGAGCTGTTCCATACAAACACCCTACACTGGGCAGCTGCTCCATACAGAGACCCTACACTGGGGAGCTGCTCCATACACAGTCCATACAGTGGGGAGCTGCTCCATACATAGTCCTTACACTGGGAAGCTGCTCCATACACAGTCCATACAGTGGGGACCTGCTCCATACATAGTCCTTACACTGGGGAGCTGCTCCATACGCAGTCCCTACACTGGGGAGCTGCTCCATACAGAGTCCTTTCATTGGGAGCTGCTCCATACACTGTCCCTACAGCGGGGAGCTGCTCCAGACATAGTCCTGACACAGGGAAGCTGCTCCATACACAGTTCCTTACAGTGGGGTGCTGCTCCATACACAGCCCCTACACTGGGGAGCTGCTCCATACACAGTCCCAACACTGGGGAGCTGCTCCATACACAGCGACTACACTGGGGAGGTGACATACAGAGTCCGTACACTGGTGGGGCTGCTCCATACACGGCTTCTACATTGGGGTGCTGCTCCATACACAGTTCCTACACTGGGGAGTTGCTCCATACAGAGACTCTACACTGGGGAGCTGCTCTATACAGAGCCCCTACAGTGGGGAGCTGCTCCATACAGAGTCCCGACACTGGGGGGCTGCTCCATACAAAGCCCCTACACTGGGGAGCTTGCATAGAGAGTCCCTACAGTGGGGAGCTGCTCCATACACAGTCCCTATGCGAGGGAGCTGCTCCATGCACTGCTTCTACATTGGGGAGCTGCTCCATACATAGTCCTTACACTGGGAAGCTGCTCCATACACAGTCCATACAGTGGGGACCTGCTCCATACATAGTCCTTACACTGGGGAGCTGCTCCATACACAGCGACTACACTGGGGAGGTGACATACAGAGTCCGTACACTGGTGGGGCTGCTCCATACACTGCCTCTACACTGGGGAGCTGCTCCATACACAGTTCCTACACTGGGGAGCTGCTCTATACAGAGCCCCTACAGTGGTGAGCTGCTCCATACAGAGTCCCTACAATGGGGGGCTGCTCCATATGCAGCCCCTACACTGGGGAGCTTGCATAGAGAGTCCCTACAGTGGGGAGCTGCTCCATACACAGTCCCTAAAGTGGGGAGCTGCTCCATGCACAGTCCCTATGCGAGGGAGCTGCTCCATGCACAACCCTTTCACTGGGGAGCTGCCATACAGACTCCCTAAACAGATGGAGTGTGCTGTTCCATTCACGGCCACTTTTCACTGGGGAGCTCCTCCATACAGTGCCTCCATGCTGGGGAGTTGCTCCATACCGAGCCCCTAAAGTGGGGAGCTGCTCCATACAGAGCCCCTACACTGAGGTACTGCTCCATACAGAGCAGCTACAGTGGGGAGCTACTCCATACAGAGCCCCTACACTGGGGAGCTGCTCCATACAGAGCCTCTACACTGGGGTGCTGATCCATACAGGGCAGCTACAGTGGGGAGCTGCTCCATACATAGTCCCTACACTGGGGAGCAGCTCCTAACACAGGCAATACACTTGGGAGCTGCTCCATACAGAGCCACGACAGTGGGGAGCTGTTCCATACAAAGACCATACACTGGGGAGCTGCTCCATACAGAGACCCTACACTGGGGAGCTGCTCCACACTGTGTTCCTACACCTGAGGGCTGCTCAATACAGAGTCCCTACACTAGGCAGCTGCTCCATACATAGTCCTGACACTGGGGAGCTGCTCCATACACAGTCCCTACACTGGGGAGCTGCTCCATACAGAGCCCCTACACTGGGGAGCAGCTCCATACAGAGCCCCTTCACTGGGGAGCTGATCCAGAAACTGTCCCGACACTGGGGAGCTGCTCCGTACACAGCGCCCCTACACTGGGGAGCTGCCATACAGAGTCCCTAAACTGGGGAGCTGCCATACAGAGTCCCTACACTGGAGAGCTGCTCCATACAGAGCCCCTACACTGGGGAGCAGCTCCATACAGAGCCCCTTCACTGGGGAGCTGATCCAGAAACTGTCCCGACACTGGGGAGCTGCTCCGTACACAGCGCCCCTACACTGGGGAGCTGCCATACAGAGTCCCTACACTGGGGAGCTGCCATACAGAGTCCCTACACTGGAGAGCTGCTCCATACTGTGCCCCTACAGTTGGGAGCTGCCCCATACACAGTCCCTTCACTGGGGAGCTGCTCCATACAGAGCCCTTACACTGGGGTCTGCTCAATAAACAGTCCTACACTGGGGAGCTGGCATACAGAGTCCCAACACTGATGAGCTGCCCCATACACAGCCCCTACAGTGGGGAGCTGCTCCATTCAGAGCCCCGACACTGGGGTCTGCTCAATAAACAGTCCTACACTGGGGAGCTGGCATACAGTGTCCCAACACTGGGGAGCTGACCCATACACAGCCCCTACAGTGGGGAGCTGCTCCATACAGAGTCCCTACACTGCGGAGCAGCTCCATACACACTTCCTACACTGGGGAGCCTCTCCATAATAACCCCCTACAGAGGGGAGCTGCTCCATACAGAACCCCTACACTGGGGAGCTGCTCCACATAAAACCCCTACAGTGGGGAGCTCCTCCATACGCTGACCCTACACTGGGGATATGGCATACAGAGCCCGTACACTGGGGAGCTGCTCCATAAACAGTCCCTACACTGGGGAGCTGCTCCATACACAGCGCCGACACTGGGGAGGTGACATACTGAGTCCATACACTGGGGGGTGGCTCCATACACAGCCCCAAACTGGGGAGCTGCTCCAAACACAGTCCCCACACTGGGGAGCTGCACCGTACAGAGCCCCTATACTGGGGAGCTTCTCCACTATAACTCCCTACAGTGGGGAGCTGCTCCATACAGAGCCTCTATACTGGGGAGCTCCTCCATAGTCTGCCCCTACTCTGAGGTGCTGGCATACAGAGCCCCTACACTGGGGAGATGCTCCATACACAGTCCCTACACTGGGGAGCTGCTCCATACACAGTGCCTACTTTGGGGAGGTGCCATACAGAGTCCCTACAATGGGGGGCTGCTCCATACACAGTTCCTACACTGGCGAGCTGCTCTATAGACAGTGACTACACTGGGGAGCTGCTCAATTCAGAGCAGCTACAGTGGGGAGCTGCTCCACACAGAGTCCCTTCATTGGGGAGCTGCTCCATACAGAGTCCCTACACTGCGGAGCAGCTCCATACACAGTCACTACACTGGGGAGCTTCTCCATATTAACCCCCTACAGTGGGGAGCTGCTCCATACACAGTCCCTACAATGGGGGGCTGCTCCATACAGAGTCCCTACACTGGGGAGCGGCACCATACACAGTCCCTATACTGGGGAGCTGCTCCATACAGAGTCCCTACACTGGGGAGCGGCAACATACACAGCCCCTACACTGAGGCGCTGCTCCATATAGAATCCCTACAGTGGGGAGCTCCTCCATACGCAGCCCCCACATTCTGGAGCTGGCATATAGAGTCTCTATACTGGGGAGCTGCTCCATAGACAGCCCCTACGCTGGGGAGCTGCTCCACACAGAGCAGCTACAGTGGGGAGCTACTCCATACATAGTCCCTTCTCTGGGGAGCTGCTCCATACAGAGCCCTTACACTGGGGAGCGGCTCCATACACAGGCACTACACTGGGGTGGTGACATACAGAGTCCCTACACTGGGGGGGCTGCTGAATACAGAGACCCTACATTTGGGGATCTGCTCCATACAGAGTCCCTACAGTGGGGAGCTAGCATACACAGTCCCTATACTGGGGAACTGCTCCATACAAAGCCCCCACACTGGGGAGCAGCTCCATACACAGTCCATACACTGGGGAGCTGCTGCCCCATACCGAGACCCTACACTGAGGAGCTGCTCCATATAGAACCCCTATAGTGGGGAGGTCCTCCATACGCAGCCCCTACACTGGGGAGCAGGCATACAGAGTCCTTATATTGGGGAACTGTTCCATACAGATTCCCTATAGTGGGGAGCTGCTCCATACACATTCCCTATGCAAGGTAGCTGCTCCATGCACAACCCTTTCACTGGGGAGCTGCCGTACGGACTCCCTAAACAGATGTGCTGTTCCATTCACGGCCACTTTTCACTGGGGAGCTCCTCCATACAGTGCCTCGATGCTGGGGAGTTGCTCCATACCGAGCCCCTACACTGGGGAGCTGCTCCATACAGAGCCCCTACACTGGGGAGCTGCTCCATACAGAGCACCTACAGTGGGGAGCTACTCCATACAGAGCCCCTACACTGGGGAGCTGCTCCATACAGAGCCCCTACACTGGGGTGCTGCTCCATACAGGGCAGCTACAGTGGGGAGCTGCTCCATACATAGTCCCTACACTGGGGAGCGGCTCCTAACACAGGCACTACACTTGGGAGCTGCTCCATACAGAGCCACTACAGTGAGGAGCTGTTCCATACAAAGACCCTACACTGGGGAGCTGCTCCATACATAGTCCTTACACTGGGGAGCTGCTCCATACAGAGCCCCTACACTGGGGAGCTGTTCCATACAGAGCCCCTACACTGGGGAGCTAATCCAGAAACAGTCCCGACACTGGGGAGCTGCTCCATACACAGTGCCTACACTGGGGAGCTGCTCCATACACAGTGCCCCTACACTGGGGAGCTGCCATACAGAGTCCCTACACTGGGGAGCTGGCATACAGAGTCACTACACTGGAGAGCTGCTCCATTCTGTGCCCCTACAGTTGGGAGCTGCTCCATACACAGTCCCTTCACTGGGGAGCTGCTCCATACAGAGCCCTTACACTGGGGTCTGCTCAATAAACAGTCCTACACTGGGGAGCTGGCATACAGAGTCCCAACACTGGGGAGCTGACCCATACACAGCCCCTACAGTGGGGAGCTGCTCCATACAGAGTCCCTACACTGCGGAGCAGCTCCATACACACTTCCTACACTGGGGAGCCTCCCCATAATAACCCCCTACAGTGGGGAGCTGCTCCATACAGAGCCCCTACACTGGGGAGCTGCTCCACATAGAACCCCTACAGTGGGGAGCTCCTCCATACGCTGGCCCTACACTGGGGATATGGCATACAGAGCCCGTACACTGGGGAGCTGCTCCATACAGAGCCCGTACAGTGGGGAGCTAGCATACACAGTCCCTATACTGGGGAACTGCTCCACACACAGCCCCCACACTGGGGAGCAGCTCCATACACAGCCCCTACACTGGGGAGCTGGCATACAGAGTCCCTACACAGGGGAGCTGCTCCATACACAGTCCCTACAGTGGGGAGCTGCTCCATAAACAGACCATACACTGGGGAGCTGCTCCATAAAGAGTCCCTACACTGGGGAGCTGCTCCATAAACAGACCATACACTGGGGAGCTGCCCCATACAGACTCCCTACAGTGGGGAGCTGCTCCATACAGAGCCCCTCTAGTGGGGAGCTCATCCATATAGAACCCCTAGAGTGGGGAGCAGCTCCATACAGAGCTTCTACACTGAGGAGCTGCTCCATACACAGCGCCAACACTGGGGAGCTGCCCCATACAGAGCCCCTGCACTGCCGAGCTGATCCATACAGTGCCCATACAGTGGGGAGCTGCTCCATACATAGTCTCTACACTGGGGAGCTGCTCCATACAGAGTCCATACACTAGAGAGTGGCACCATGCACAGCCTCTACGCTGGGGAGCTGCTCCATACAGAGCCCCTACAGTGGGGAGCTGCTCCATACCGAGCCCCTATACTGAGGAGCTGCTCCATATAGAACCCCTATGGTGGGGAGCTCCTCCATACGCAGCCCCTACACTGGGGAGCTGCTCCATACACAGTCCCTACACTGGGGAGCTGCTGCTCCATACCGAGCCCCTACAATGAGGAGCTGCTCCATATAGAACCCCTATAGTGGGGAACTCCTCCATATGCAGCCCCTATATTGGGGAGCAGGCATACAGAGTCCCTATACTGGGGAGCTGCTCAATACACAGCACCTACACTGGGGAGCTGCTCCATACACAATGCCTACTTTGGGGAGATCCCATACAGAGTCCCTGCAATGGGGGGCTGCTCCACACACAGCCCCTACAGTGGGGAGTGCTCCATAGACAGTCCCTACGCTGGGGAGCTGCTCCATACAGAGTAGCTACAGGGGGGAGCTGCTCCATACACAGTCCCTTCACTGTGGAGCGGCACCATGCAGAGCCACTACATTGGGGAGCTGCTCCATACAGAGCCTCAACACTGGGGAGCTGCTCCATACAGAGACCATACACTGGGGAGCTGCTCTAAACTGTGTTCCTACACTGGGGGGATGCTCCATGCAGAGTCCCTACACTGGTGTGCCGGTCCGTACTGTGTTCCTACACTGGAAGGCTGCTCCATACAGAGTCCCTCCACTGGGGTGCTGGTCCATACTGTGTTCCTAAACTGGGGCGCTACTCCATACACAGTCCCTACAGTGGGGAGCTGCTCCATACAGAGTCCTTACATTGGGAGCTGCTCCATACACTGTCCCTACAGTGGGGAGCTGCTCCAGACATAGTCCTGACACTGGGTAGCTGCTCCATACACAGTTCCTACACTGGGGTGCTGCTCCATACACAGCCCATACGCTGGGGAGCTGCTCCATACACAGCCCCTACACTGGGGAGCTGTTCCATACACAGTCTCTACACTGGGGAGCTGCTCCATACACAGCGACTACACTGGGGAGGTGACATACAGAGTCCGTACACTGGTGGGGCTGCTCCATACACTGCCCCTACACTGGGGAGTTGCTCCATACAGAGCCTCTACACTGGGGAGCTGCTCCATACAAAGCCCCAACAGTGGGGTGCTGCTCCATACAGAGTCCCTACAATGGGGGACTGCTCCATACGCAACCCCTACACTGGGGAGCTTGCATACAGAGACCCTACAGTGGGGAGCTGCTCCATGCACAGCCCTTTCACTGGGAAGCTGCCATACTGACTCCCTACACACTGGGGGGCTGCTCCATACACAGCCCCAACACTGCGGAGCTGGGATACAGAGGCCCTACACAGGGGAGCTGCACCATACACAGCCCCTACACTGGGGATTGCTCCATATACAGTCCCAACACTGGGGAACTGGTCCATACACAGCCCCTACACTGGGGAGCTGCCCCATACAGAGCCCCTACCATGCAGAGCTGCTTTATACAGAGCCCCTACAGTGGGGAGCTGCTCCATACAGAGCCCCTACACTGGGGAGCTGCTCCATACAGAGCCCCTACACTGGGGAGCTGCTCCATACAGAGTCCCTACACTGGGGGGTTGCTCGATACGCAGCCCCTACACTGGGGAGCTGGCATACAGAGTCCCTACAGTGGGGAGCTGCTCCATACACAGCCCCTTTTCACTGGGGAACTCCCTCATACAGTGCCTCCATGCTGGGGAGTTGCTCCATACAGAGCACCTACAATGGGGAGCTGTTCCATACAGAGCCCCTACACTGGGGTGCGGCTCCATACACAGCCACTTTTCACTGGGGAGCTCCTCCATATAGTGCCTCCATGCTGGGAGCTGCTCCATACAGAGCACCTACAATGGGGAGCTGCTCCTTACAGAGTCCCTACACTGGGGAGCTGCTCCATACAGAGCCCCTACACTGGGGAGTTGCTCCATACAGAGTCCCTACAGTGGGGAGTTGCTCCATACACAGCCCCGACACTGGGGAGGTGCCATACAGAGTCCCTGCACTGGGGGGCTGCTCCATACACAGCCGCTACACTGGGGGGCGGCTCCATACACAGCCCCCTTTACCTGGGTAACTCCTCCATACAGTGCCTCCATGCTGGGGAGTTGCTCCATATAGAGCCCCTACACTGGGGAGCTGCTCCATACACAGTGCCTACACTGGGGAAGTGCCATACAGAGTCCCTTCACTGGGGAGCTGCCATACAGAGTCCCTACAGTGGGGAGCTTGTCCATACACAGCCCCGACACTGGAGAGCTGCTCAACACACAGTCCCAAACTGGGGAGCTGCTCCATACAAAGCGCCTAGACTGGGGATGTGACATACAGAGTCCCTGCACTGGGGGGCTGCTCCATACACAGCCCCTATACTGGGGGGCTGCTCCACACAGTGCCTCCATGCTGGGGAGCTGCTCCATACAGAGCCCCTACACTGGGGGGCGGCTCCATACACAGCCCCCTTTCCCTGGGTAACACCTCCATACAGTGCCTCCATGCTGGGGAGTTGCTCCATACAAAGTGCCTTGACTGGGGAGGTGCCATACAGAGTCCCTGCACTGGGGGGCTGCTCCATACACAGCCGCTACACTCGGGGGCTGCTCCATACACAGCCCCTAGACTGGGGGGCGGCTCCATACACAGCCCCCTTTCCCTGGGTAACACGTCCATACAGTGCCTCCATGCTGGGGAGTTGCTCCATAGAGAGCCCCTGCACTGGGGAGCAGCTCCATACAGAGTCCCGACACTGGGGGCTGCTCCATACAGAGCCCCTACACTGGGGAGCTGCTCCATACAGAGTCCCTACACTGGGGAGCTGCTCCATATAGAGTCCCTACACTGCGGAGGGACTGGGGGACTGCACCATACAGAGTCCCTACAGTGGGGAGCTGCTCCATACACAGCCCCGACACTGGGGAGCTGCTCCATACACAGCACCTACACTGGGGAGTTGCCATACAGAGTCCCTGCACTGGGGAGCTGCTCCATACAAATCCTCTACACTGGAGAGGTGCTCCATGCACAGCCCCTTCACTGGGGAGCTGCCATACAGAGTCCCTTCACTGGGGTCCTGCTCCATACACAGCCCCTTTTCAATGGGGAACTCCTCCATGCAGTGCCTCCACGCTGGAGAGCTGCTTCACACAGAGTCCCGACACTGGGGAGCTGCTCCATACAGAGTCCCTACACTGCGGAGCTGGCATACAGAGTCCATACAGTGGCGAGCTGCTAAATACACTCCCCACACTGGGGAGCTGCCTCCATGCTGTGGAGTTGCTCCATAGAGAGGCCCTGCACTGGGGAGTTGCTCCACACAGAGTCCCTACACTGGGGGACTGCACCATACTGAGCCCCTACACTTGGGGGCAGCTCCATACACAGTGCCTACACTGGGGAGGTGCCATACAGAGTCCCTTCACTGGGGAGCTGGCATACAGAGTCCCTACAGTGGGGAGCTGCTCCATACACAGCCCCGACACTGGAGAGCTGCTCAACACACAGTCCCAAACTGGGGAGCTGCTCCATACAAAGCGCCTAGACTGGGGAGGTGCCATACAGAGTCCCTGCACTGGGGGGCTGCTCCATACACAGCCCCTACACTGGGGAACTGCTCCATACAGAGCCCCTACACTGGGGGGTTGCTCCATACACAGCCGCTACACTGGGGAGATGCTCCATTCACTGCCCCTACACTGGGGGTCGGCTCCATACACAGCCCCCTTTCCCTGGGTAAAACCTCCATCCAGTGCCTCCATGCTGGGGAGTTGCTCCATACAAAGTGCCTTGACTGGGGAGGTGCCATACAGAGTCCCTGCACTGGGGGGCTGCTCCATACACAGCCGCTACACTGGGGAGCTGCTCCATACACAGCCCCTACACTGGGGGGCGGCTCCATACACAGCCCTCTTTCCCTGGGTAACTCCTCCATACAGTGCCTCCATGCTGGGGAGTTGCTCCATAGAGAGCCCCTACACTGGGGAGATGCTCCATACAGAGCCTCTACACTGGGGAGCTACTTCATACAGAGCCCCTACACTGGGGAGCTGCTCCGTACAGAGTCCTTACAGTGGGGAGCTGCTCCATACGCAGCCCGTACACTGGGGAGCTGGCATACAGAGTCCCTACAGTGGGGAGCTGCTCCATACACAGCCCCGACACTGGGGAGCTGCTCCATACACAGTGCCTACACTGGGGAGGTGCCATACAGAGTCCCTTCACTGGGAATCTGGCATACAGAGTCCCTACAGTGGGGAGCTGCTCCATACACAGCCCTGACACTGGAGAGCTGCTCAACACACAGTTCCAAACTGGGGAGCGGCTCCATACAAAGCGCCTAGACTGGGGATCTGGCATACAGAGTCCCTGCACTGGGGGCTACTCCATACACAGCCGCTACACTGGGGAGCTGCTCCATACACAGCCCCTACACTGGGGGGCGGCTCCATACACAGCCACCTTTCCCTGGGTAACACCTCCATACAGTGCCTCCATGCTGGGGAGTTGCTCCATACAAAGCACCTAGACTGGGGAGGTGCCATACAGAGTCCCTGTACTGGGGGGCTGCTCCATACACAGCCGCTACACTGGGGAGCTGCTCCATACACAGCCGCTACACTGGGCAGCTGCTCCATACACAGCCCCCTTTCCCTGGGTAACTCCTCCATACAGTGCCTCCATGCTGGGGAGTTGAGCTGCTCAACACACAGTCCCACACTGGGGAGCTGGTCCATACAAAGCGCCAACACTGGGGAGGTGCCATACAGAGTCCCCGCACTGGGGGGCAGCTCCATACACAGCCCCCTCTCCCTGGGTAACACCTCCATACAGTGCCTCCATGCTGGGGAGTTGCTCCATATAGAGCCCCGACACTGGGGAGCTGCTCCATACACAGTGCCTACACTGGGGAGGTGCCATACAGAGTCCCTTCACTGGGGAGCTGGCATACAGAGTCCCTACAGTGGGGAGCTGCTCCATACACAGCCCCGACACTGGAGAGCTGCTCAACACACAGTCCCACACTGGGGAGCTGGTCCATACAAAGCGTCTAGACTGGGGAGGTGCCATACAGAGTCCCTGCACTGGGGAGCTGCTCCATACACAGTGCCTACACTGGGGGGGGGGGGCGGCTCCATACACAGCCCCCTTTCCCTGGGTAACACCACCATACAGTGCCTCCATGCTGGGGAGTTGCTCCATATAGAGCCCCTCACTGGGGAGCTGCTCCATACACAGTGCCTACACTGGGGAGATGCCATACAGAGTCCCTTCACTGTGGAGCCGGCATACAGAGTCCCACACTGGGGAGCTGCTCCACACACAGCCCCTACAGTGGGGAGCTGCTCCATGCACAGCGCCTTCACTGGGGACCTCCTCCATACTGTGCCTCCAAGCTGGGGAGTTGCTCCAAGCAGAGCCCCTACACTGGGGAGCTGCTACATACAGAGCCTCTGCTCTGGGGAGCGGCTCCATACACAGCCCCTACAATGGGGAGCTGCCCCATACAGAGTCCCTACACTGGAGAGCTGCTTCATACACAGTCCCTACACTGGGGAGCTGCTTCATACACAGTCCTAACACTGGGGAGCTGCTCCATACACAGCCCCTATACTGGGGAGCTGCCATACAGAGTCCTTACACTGTGGGGGCTGCTCCATACACAGCCCCTTTTGACGAGGGAACTCCTCCATACAGTGTCTCCATGCTGGGGAGTTGCTCCAAACAGAGCCCCTACACTGGGGAGCTGCTCCATACAGAGCCCCTACACTGGGGAGTTGCTCCATACAGAGTCCCTACAGTGGGGAGCTGCTCCATACACAGCCCCGACACTGGGGAGCTGCTCAACACACAGTCCCAAACTGGGGAGCTGCCCCATACACAGCGCCTACACTGGGGAGGTGCCATACAGAGTCCCTGCACTGCGGGGCTGCTCCATACACAGCCGCTACACTGGGGAGCTGCTCCATACACAGCCCCTAGACTGGGGGGCGGCTCCATACACAGCCCCCTTTCCCTGGGTAACTCCTCCATACAGTGCCTCCATGCTGGGGAGTTGCTCCATAGAGAGCCCTTGCACTGGGGTGCTGCTCCATACAGAGCCCCTACACTGGGGAGCGGCACCATACACAGCCCCCTTTCTCTGGGTAACTTCTCCATACAGTGCCTCCATGCTGGGGAGCTGCACCATACAGAGCCCGTACACTGGGGAGCTGCTCCATACACAGCGCCAACACTGGGGAGGTGCCATACAGAGTCCCCGCACTGGGGGGCTGCTCCATACACAGCCGCTACACTGGGGAGCTGCTGCATACACATCCTCTACACTGGGGAGGTGCTCCATGCACAGCCCCTTCACTGGGGAGCTGCTCCGTACAGAGTCCCTGCACTGGGCTCCTGCTCCATACACAGACCCTTTTCACTGGGGAACTCCTCCATACAGTGCCTCCATGCTGGGGAGCTGCTCCATACAGAGCCCCTACACTGGGGAGCTGCTCCATACAGAGTCCCAACACTGCGGAGCTGGCATACAGAGTCAATACAGTGGCGAGCTGCTATATACACCCCCGACACTGGGGAGCTGCCTCCATGCTGGGGAGTTGCTCCATAGAGAGGCCCTGCACTGGGGGACTGCACCATACAGAGCCCCTACACTGTGGGGCGGCTCCATACACAGCCCATTTTCACTGGGGAACTCCTCCATACAGTGCCTCCATGCTGGGGAGTTGCTCCATATAGAGCCCCTACACTGGGGAGCTGCTCCATACACAGTACCTACACTGGGGAGGTGCCATACAGAGTCCCTTCACTGGGGAGCTGGCATACAGAGTCCCTACAGTGGGGAGCTTGTCCATACACAGCCCTGACACTGGAGAGCTGCTCAACACACAGTCCCAAACTGGGGAGCTGCTCCATACAAAGCGCCTAGACTGGGGATGTGCCATACAGAGTCCCTGCTGGGGGGCTGGGGGGCTGCTCCATACACAGCCGCTACACTGGGGAGCTGCTCCTTACAGAGCCCCTACACTGGGGGGCTGCTCCATACACAGCCACTACACTGGGGAGCTGCTCCATACACATCCCCTACAATGGGGGGCGGCTCCATACACAGCCCCCTTTCCCTGGGTAACTCCTCCATACAGTGCCTCCATGCTGGGGAGTTGCTCCATACAAAGTGCCTAGACTGGGGAGGTGCCATACAGAGTCCCTTCACTGGGGGCTGCTCCATACACAGCCGCTACACTGGGGAGCTGCTCCATACACAGCCCCTACACTGGGGAGCTGCTCCAAACACAGCCCCTAGACTGGGGGGCGGCTCCATACACAGCCCCCTTTCCCTGGGTAACACCTCCATAGAGTGCCTCCATGCTGGGGAGTTGCTCCATAGAGAGCCCCTGCACTGGGGAGCAGCTCCATACAGAGTCCCTACACTGGGGGCTGCTCCATACAGAGCCCCTACACTGGGGAGCGGCTCCATACAGAGCCTCTACACTGGGGAGCTGCTCCATACGCAGCCCGTACACTGGGGAGCTGGCATACAGAGTCCCTACACTGGGGTCCTGCTCCATACACTGCAGAGCTGGCATACAGAGTCCATACAGTGGCGAGCTGCTAAATACACCCCCGACACTGGGGAGCTGCCTCCCTGCTGGGGAGTTGCTCCATAGAGAGGCCCTGCACTGGGGAGCAACTCCATACAGAGTCCCTACACTGGGGGACTGCACCATACAGAGCCCCTACACTTGGGGGCAGCTCCATACACAGCCCCTTTTCACTGGGGAACTCCTCCATACAGTGCCTCCATGCTGGGGTGTTGCTCCATATAGAGCCCCTACACTGGGGAGCTGCTCCATACACAGTGCCTACACTGGGGAGGTGCCATACAGAGTCCCTTCACTGGGGAGCTGGCATACAGAGTCCCTACAGTGGGGAGCTGCTCCATACACAGCCCGAACACTGGAGAGCTGCTCAACACACAGTCCCAAACTGGGGAGTTGCTCCATACAAAGCGCCTAGACTGGGGATGTGCCATACAGAGTCCCTGCATTGGGGGGCTGCTCCATACACAGCCGCTACACTGGGGAGCTGCTCCATACACAGCCCCTACACTGGGGGGCGGCTCCATACACAGCCCCCTTTCCCTGGGTAACACCTCCATACAGTGCCTCCATGCTGGGGATTTGCTCCATATAGAGCACCTCACTGGGGAGCTGCTCCATACACAGTGCCTACACTGGGGAGGTGCCATACAGAGTCCCTTCACTGGGGAGCCGGCATACTGAGTCCCACACTGGGGAGCTGCTCCACACACAGCCCCTCCAGTGGGGAGCTGCTCCATGCACAGCCCCTTCACTGGGGAACTCCTCCATACAGTGCCTCCAAGCTGGGGAGTTGCTCCAAGCAGAGCCCCTACACTGGGGAGCTGCTCCATACAGAGCCTCTGCTCTGGGGAGCGGCTCCATACACAGCCCCTACAATGGGGAGCTGCCCCATACAGAGTCCCTACACTGGAGAGCTGCTTCATACACATTCCCTACACTGGGGAGCTGCTTCATACACAGTCCCTACACTGGGGAGCTGCTCCATACACAGCCCCTATACTGGGGAGCTGCCATACAGAGTCCCTACACTGTGGGGGCTGCTCCATACACAGCCCCTTTTGACTAGGGAACTCCTCCATACAGTGTCTCCATGCTGGGGAGTTGCTCCAAACAGAGCCCCTACCCTGGGGAGTTGGTCCATTCAGAGCCCCTCTACTGGATAGCTGCTCCATACAGAGCCTCTGCACTGGGGAGCGGCTCCATACACAGCCCCTACACTAGGGAGCTGCTCCATACACAGTCCCTATACTGGTGAGCTGCTCCATACAGAGCCTCTACACTGGGGAGCTGCTCCATACAGAGTCCCTGCACTGGGGAGCTGCTCCATACACAGTCCGTACACTGGGGAGCTGCCATACAGAGTCCCTACGCTGAGAGGCTGCTCCAAACACAGCCCCCAAACTGGGGAGCTGCTCCATACACATTCCCTACACTGGGGAGCTGTTCCATACAGAGCCCCTACACAGGGTAGCTGCTCCATACACAGCCCCTACACTGGGAAGCTGCTCCATACACAGCCCCTTTTCACTGGGGAACTCCTCCATGCTGGGGAGTTGCTTCATACAGAGCCCTACCTTTGGTGTTCTCTTCCATAATGGAGCTCTACACCTTGATGGCAATTCATGACCATATTCTTATACCTGACGTTCAGCTCCATATTATTCCCATATTCTGGAGCATTGCTCCATACTCTTCCCCATCATGTGGAGAGCTGCTCTATTTTGTACCCTGTATCAAGAGAACAACTGAATACGGGACCTTGTACCTGGGGAGCTGTTTCATAGCTGAAAATGTGATGCTGGAAAAGCGCAGCAGGTCAGGCAGCATCCAAGGAACAGGAGAATCAACATTTCTCAATGTGTATAAGCCCTTCTTCAGGAAGGCTGCACTGTTCCAGCAACACATTTTCATCTCTGATCTCCAGCATCTGCAGTCCTCACTTTCTCCTCGAGCTGTTTCATACTCAGGTCAATTAGTTGACAGCTTATCTTAAACTGTTACCTACAAAACTGAATGTCAATCAATGGTCACATTTTTGTGTGCAGCAATAGATCAAGGATTGAATTTTCATTGCAGCTATTGATCCATCCAGTGCACAACAAGAAGTTGACATGTTTCCAGTTATGTCAACTCAAGACCATGTCTGCCCTCGGAGATGAATATGAAAGCTTCCACCATGTCACTTTGAGTATATTGTTCTCCCTAGCGTCCACTCCAATATTTATTTCTCAACGAACTTGAATAAAAGCAGATGCAGTTTTTGTTCATCTCATCATTGCTTGTGGGAGTTGCTGTGTGCTGATCGGTTGTTGAATTTCCTCTCATTGGAAAAGAAATTCAGCGCACTCTGAGCCCTGTAAAAGGTGCAATGTAAATGCAAGTCTGCCTTTTTATTGTATTTGTGCTTTTCACAAAACCCTAGATGACCGTCTGTAGTGCATGAATCTTTAAGTTTTCACTAATGCTGTTCTCGAAGATTTAAGAGATTTTACTGTTTTCATTACGATCAGATCAAAAATTTTAATATGGTGGTATCAGTTCCACTGAGAACAGTATACTGTATGATAAATTTCATTAATCTTTTTGGATTACTTTATGTGTTTGGGGTTGGGGGAGCTATTAATGTTTGTAGCATTGAGATTCCTGGAGATATTCCTGGTCAAACACCCTCAAGACAGTACTTCTGTAAAGTCTGCAGTTGGCTCCCTGCATGTCCACACTGTGTAGAGGTGGAGTCAAAATTCTCTCAATTGGGTGGCAAAAACCCACTTCAAAAGGATCTGTAGAAGAGCCTCACTATAAATGTCTTGCTGTCTGCTGGATCTGTCCTGAAAATGTGAACGTTTTGTGCTGGGCAGGGAGTGTTGGAGCAGGGAGATGGAATCACCGCTTGATGAAGGGAGATGGACCAAATCTTCTCTCACTTCCTCGCCATCCTCCTGACTCTCTTCGGAAAGGATTCGGCTTTTTGACCTGTGAGCCAATCCCAAATTGCTTCAATAAACCACTCTTGCCACGTTTGAGTTTGTCTTATATAAGGATTGTACTGCCTAGTCTCTTCAGATCTGCAGAGCTTGATATCTTTAAAATTTGTTTATGTCAATAGTACAGCCCTGGAAATCTGGAGAGCTAAATCATTTTCAATATCTTTTGGCAGCTTGATTCCAAACATGCATTTCTTTCTCGTTTTAATTTCGTTATCATTTTCTATGGTAAATAAGATGTATGTTTTCATTTTCGGTTGGACCGTCTAGCAGAATTTGGCCGATGTTTTTACAGTGTAGGTGCCTCTCACAAATAATTTAACTTGTTCAGTGACTGGAAGTCCTGTTTAGTATAGCTCCCACCTTATTTTCTCCTTGGGGACAATGTGAGATATGCCATGACCATATTTGCAGAATGGGCCTGGCATGTGCTAAGTGGCATATAATGGCAGGGTGCATTGACTGAGTTAACTTCCTGTGTCAGGCAACCTACATGTGGCAAAGTTCATCATGACTGAGTGAAGACAAATTATTTTCGCTATTGCAGGGGTTCAATCCCCTCTGTCACCCACTCAACCCAGTTTAGACCTCATTTAAGAATAAAATTGCCAGGCCGCCTGACTTTAGATTTCGGACTGGTCCTCTTTTACCTTACGTCCTGAGCAATTTGCGATAATATTACAAGACAGCTGCTATAAGTGTCTGACCCTTCCACTAGCTCATTGCAGTGACGCTGAGGTTCCAGTACAGCATGAGGTTCTGGTGGCTGTGAAATTGTTTCTGAATGGTCCTTTTGTGTTTTAATTGCTGATGATCGTTTTTACAACCCTGCTCCAATCCCCACTAGATTCCATCTGTTTTATGCGATTCCCATTCATAAGAGCAGCATGTTGGTGCAAACTATAATATTTTAACTCACTGCAAATACAAATGAGAGCAGAGGAGCATGCTCATACAAATATAATCAGCGACACTGGTTGGTTTCCTGTGTGCTACCTTAGTTCAATTTCTCCTTACTTCAAGCAGTCAAAGTTTCTGACAATTTGCAACAAGCTTTTAAATCTCTGTGTCTGTGATGGTAAAATGCTGTCAGGAGATGTAAGTGTTATCGAAGGATTCTTGGATTAGAATATAAAGTTCCTTTGTTTCCTAATATTTGGGTTGGGGGTGTGTGCATGGACAAGTGTGGGGGAGGGAAAGCACACAATTTTATTTATTAAAGCATTAAGAATATTTGATAAGAAAATAACTCGTATGGAAAAGCTGAAGAGAAAGTAATTTGAGCGTTTCAACTGTCATCGAAAATTCTATTTGCTATATTGGAAGTTAAACCCGCAAGTAAACTTAGTGAGCAGAGCAAAGCAATCTCAGGGTGATGACGTCTCTGCGTTTAATCTGTAACATATGGTTACAGAACACTTAAGGTGCAGGGCCAAGCAAGAAAATACATTGCAAATCTATTTCGTTTCTATTGATCTGTGAGATGCTGTTGGGCTGAAAGGCAGAGAACACTGGAAAGTATTGTACAATGTATCAGCACTGCGGAAATCTGGGCTACTTGATCAGCTGAGTGCTCCGAGATTGATTCCTTATGGATCATTGAGTCTTTTGAATTGCATCCTGGCTGATTTGTTTGGACAGCAAGGTGTTATTCAATTGATTTCTCTCCTTAGCTGTCACCAGAGCATTTAGGAATCTTTCCATATCTTACTAATGGTGCAGTGGAAGAAAATCCAAAAAGCCTGACATGACATGACTCTCTACGTCACATTGGGATCTGAAGTTCTTTTATATAACTAGTGACTGACTGGCTGATTTATAACTGGGATTTAATGCACAATATCCTGTGGCAGGAAATGGAAGACTGACTTCATCAGGGCACAGACTGAGCAGTGAGGCTGGCTCCTAACAGTTGAAAAAGGTCTCCAGAAATGAGCTGTATCTATTCAGAGAATGAAACCTCTGTATGTACAGAGAGAGAGAAACCACTAGACAGTCTGAGGATTTGGGAGGTTGCTCAGCTTTACATGAATGTTCAAATTGACTGAGTTTAAACATGGGTTTTTATGTGGGCTCAGACTTATTATGGAGGAAACCACACCAAAAATCAAAAGCAGAAAGCCCTCACTTAACCATGTTTTTCTTGTAAAACTGGAGCTTGCAAACAAAGTGCAGACAAAAAAAAAATAGTTTAGGAAAGGAGTGTCGCAAGGGGAATTGTTCGCGTGTGTGTGTTTGCGTGCATGTGAGTCTTTGAGTCTGGGTGGGGCATAATAACTTGTAAAGGTGACTATTAGTTGCCTCTTGCCATGATTGGCTTGATTTCCAAGAGCAATGCCTAATCTCATTGGCTTCACAAATCAAATGATGGTTATTTTAACCAGTCTGTCCAGGCATGTTATGATACACCTCTGAGGCAGCTGGGTCTTGAACCCAGGCCTCCAGGCACACATCATCACCGTGCTATGAGATCCTGGCACAAATCAAAATGTTAAACTTCCTTCGATGTCAAAGATTAGCAGATTTCTCTGATTTGTTTCGTTAATATAGTTATAAATGTTGGTGGGGGGGGGGGGGGTTGTGACAAAACAATATGGATTATTTTATAGAACCCATACAGTGTGGAAGCAGGCCATTCAGCCCATCAAATCCACATCAACCCACTGAAGAGCGTCCCATCCTGCATTTCCCATGGATAATCCACCTAGATACTACAGGCAATTTAGCATAGCCAATCCAGCTAGCCTGTATATCTTTTGATTGTGGGAGGAAACCCCCACAGAAACAGGGAGAATGTGCAAACTCCACACAGAAAGTCACCCGAGGCTGGAATCGAACCTCGGTCCCTGGTGCTGTGAGGTAGCAGTGATAACTACTGAGCCACCCCCATCCATCTGTGCATGCTTTAATTAAGCAGGCACAAAAATGAACTGCAAGCAAATCATAGACCCACTTTCACTTAAATTATGATTGTGTTCATAATGACTTAGTTGTTGGTTCTTTGTCATTTTACAATTACATGATTTATATTGTGTAAAAATATTTAACAGTTGATCTCCGTTGACATTCATCACTCAGCAAATGATTAGACTTTGCAGGGAGAGAAGGAAGCATGGAAACGGATGAGCATTGCTGAAACCCAGGGAAATAATTTGGAAAATATTTGTTAAAGATTTCTTCAGAGGCAGTGAAGTAGTAGATCCTGGAAAATAAACAAACAGCATTTTCCAGCCAATTTAAATTCCAAAGTTAGGTCAATATATTGCTGCATACGACAATCAGGTCTTACTGTCTAATCTAGAAAGAGTGTCCCCAGTGTGGAAGTCTCTGAATTGGAGGAAAGGTGCAGGGGAGCATCTTGTCAATGTATCCCCTGAGGGTTCAGTGGCTTCCTCCTCAGAGGTGGAGGAGAAAATGAGGCTCAACAGTGTTGGTCTATTTGTGGAGGTGACTGCATGCCACTAGTGCCTCCATTAGATAAGATATGGATGAAGGCTTGTGCAGACTATGAATCAGTCAGCACTGGCGGTGATGGGAGAGCAGTGCAGTCAAATATAATGAAGCGTATTGGATTTGTTACTCATTGAAGTCTTCTCATCCCCACATGAGCAGTTGTGCTCTCCCCTGGCCAAATCTAGAAATTTCTTCTCAATTTGAGAAATCTGATGCCCACTTCTTGGCCTCATTATGTGCCAATGTTTCCTACAATGTGATGAAATATTCAGTGTTCTGGAAGGCAGAGGATGACTGACTCTCTTTTCACACTCTGGAGAGCTGGCTTCAATCCGACACAGCACTGCTCCCGGGTTGCTAACCGAGTCCAGGCTGATGGAGTGGCCTCCTGTGGCTGTGTGGACTGCTGGGCTTTTAATACAATACTGAAAATGTGTTGCTGGAAAAGCGCAGCAGGTCAGGCAGCATCCAGGGAACAGGAGAATCGACGTTTCGGGCATAAGCCCTTCCTGAGCACTGCAAGGTCTGAGCAGTGCCACATGCTTCTAGTTCTCTAGCCACGTGCTGCCTTGAGAAAATGCCTACCCACTTGGCAATGTAATTAGTCAGGTGAACAGCAGATAAAAGACTGTATGAGCCATGGTGGACCGGATCTATGAATCTCCATCGACAAACATTCTGTGGAACATGGGAAATTTCCACCTCCTCTCTCTTTTGCTCCAAATTCAGCCTGGCATTCTGCCAAGGGCACTCGTCTGTAGAAGTGATGGATGGTAGGCATGCATAGTCCTTGCCTGAAAGGTGGAAGCCTCTTAAGTGAAATTTCTTCAATGGTGTTATTTGCAGGCACTGGATCCAGGAGATACCAACCTCCCGCTCTTCACCCCCCACCTCCCCCCCACTCCCCCGCTTCAGTCAGGGGAAGTGTTTTCCATCCTTTCAGTCAGCTTCCTTCTTACATTTGCGTCGATGTTTTGCATTCTACCCTGTTCAATTCCCTCACGGTCTGTCTCTTGTTCTGATTGGGTAGATGTCTCTGGACCAATGACTGAGCTGAAGAGAGTGAGTGACAGCTTTGATTCAACGTGCTGACAAGGAGTGGATGCAGAGGGGCCAGCTACTGTCTCTTCCACAGGGACACCTCAGGCAGGAAAAAGGAAGAGGTTTTGAATGGGTTGCTGCACAGCAGAGATCAGATGTCACTTTCTGGAGGAGAGACATGAAGATTTTGTAATCTAGGTTTTGTGACCTAGTTAGCTGGCAAACTGGCAAGTAATGCAGAATGGGATGATGGGTTGAAAGAGAAGCAAGTTGACTTGATGAATGAAGCAATCCTTACAGGAGCAAACCAAGCAGCATTAAGGGACTCACATATCTGCACAGAACTTGATGCTAAGCTCTTGAAGCAATTTAAAATGGTGAGAGGAAAGGTACTTGTAAGTTGCAGACATACTGTGTATTTGCAGATGACATGGCAGGCTCTTCCTAACTTGCCAATTGGTTAAGGCCATTGAAACCACTGTGATATTTAATTGCCATATACAGGCTCATTGAGTTGGCACTGACTGTGTTATAAGCCACTTACCACTGTATGCTTCACTGATCGCTTTGCTAGAATTACAAATAATGCCCCCACCTGACATCCCACTGCCTAAATTCACCGCTACACCTTCCCACAGTCTTGTCGTTGGAAAACCAAATGGTCCCTCATGAAAACCCTTCAGTCATCCTTCCTTGGAAGACCTTTCAGGGCGGCTGGACCCGTTTAGAGTGCTATCCCTTTAAATCCCACAACTCACAAAATACAAGCTCCCAAGATGCAGTGCTATTGCCACACATACATAGTCATCATGTAGACCTGGGCAACTCCAGAGATGGGGGCTGGAAGATTTGACTTATAAGGAGAGGCTGAGTAGGCTGGGACTATTTTGCCTGGGGCATCGGAGGCTGAGGGGTGACCTTAAAGGGATTTATAAAATCATGAGGGTTTTTAAAAATTTTTTATTTCTCAAGGGTAGGGAAATTCAAAATTAGAGGGCAGAGGTTTAACCTGAGAGGAGAAAGATTTAAAATGGACTGGATGGGCATTTTTCACATAGAGGATGGTGCGTGTATGGAATGAACTGCCAGAGGAAGTGGTAGAGGCAGGTACAATTACAACATTTAAAAGACATTTAGATACAGATACACAAATAGGACAGGTTTAGGGGGATATGGCCGAACACAGGCAAACAAAACTAGTCAGTTTAGGAAACCTGGTCAGTATGGACGAGTTAGACTGAAGAGTCTGTTTCCATGCTGTGTGATTCTATGACTCAAGCAAGTTTTCTGTCAGGTTGCTGGTGAGGACTATATCTCCTCAAACACCAGCATTTCCAGTTTTGAAAAGAAAGTGTCCGAGCTGTGAAGCTGAAAACAATGTCTCTATGTCAGCTTATATTTTTAATAAACTGGTGTTCTTTTTGTTATTGAATCATAGAAACATTGAAAATAGAGGCAGAATAGAGAATATGCCATTCTTCCCTTGAGCTGCTCTGCTTATTAGTATGATCATGGCTGATCATCCAGTTCAGTCCCCTTTCCTAATTTCTCCCCATACTCATTGATCCCATTAGCCCTAAGAATTATATCTATCTCCTTCTTGAAACCATTAAATGTTTTCGCTTCAACTGCTTTCTGTGGCCAAGAATTCCATGGTCTAACTGAACAGATATTCCGGGATTCCAGCATAGTTATGCGCCTTGGTTATGGGGTCAATATTCAGGGGTTTCATTTAGCAGTTGTTCAAAAGCTAGCCAATACCACTGTTATGAAAAGCAATGCCCCCGCTCCCCCCCCCCCCCCCCCCCACACACACACCCCACTTAAATGTATCCCATTTTCATTGACCTCCTTGTGTTTTTGCGCGTAAAATATTTCTGTTTTAAGACTGAATGACTATGACGACAGGAGAGCAGCCTTGGAGCCACTGGACCGAGCAATGGAGCTGAATTATTGTACACTGTTGAAATGACGTGATCACTGAAGCATACTAATTCTGCTCACTCATCCTGTCAGGCATGATTAACTCCTCCATGCCTGTTCCCGCCAACAGTGTCATCAGCATTCATCGTTCAAACAAGAATGATTCTATTTTCTTCTGGAGGAATTGTTTAAAAAAAAACAAAATGATGATATTCCCGACAGTTTCTGAACTTTTTTTTTAAAGAAAATGCCTGCTCTTTGAATACTGTTCAAAATCATACAATTGTATAGGAACTACTTAATCAGTACTAGTTGATGAGAAGAAAGTGCTTCTAACAATTTACTCTTAAAATGTGCAACAAGTTCCTGATATATTTTTTTAAATCAACATTGCAATGCAGTAATCTGAAATATAAATAGAATGAAATGTTGATGAATGAGATACTTGAAACAAAATTCAGAAGTATTTTAATGGTTTCGAAAACGAGTGGTGTTTGCATTTCCAGTGCATCCTGTGGAACCACATTCTGAGTATTTGCCAGTTCAAATATATTTTATATCGAAAAAAATTTGAACAATGCATCATACAATGACTCACATTGATGCATTTGTACAATTGTATAATTATCGGAAAATATCAGAAGATTGAAGAATTTGGAAGTGACTATTATAAAAATAAGATTACCTTTAAAACAATAAGAATGATGACGAAAAATGTTTCCATTTAACGATTTACTCTGTAGCAATACCATGAGCAACACTGGCTTCTAAATATTGTGGTGTTAACCTTTTTACAAAGATGCACAAATAAACAGGTTCATCTGGGCTTACACTCTTTTACAATTTTTTTTATGTTGCTGTTTACTTGCATTCTGAGCATCAAATGCATGCAAAAAAAAATGCAGTACTATACCACCTCCCATTGATTGTCTTCTTTTCCCTACTTCTTGAACTACCTTGGGGTGCCCTTGCTTTCTGCACTAGCTGGAAGGGACATCTGGGGTGCAGATGTCTCTATAACAGTGTAATTGGTCACGGGAATATGGGTTTGTTGAGTTGCAGGTGGGTGTGGTAACTGTTCCTTGCATATTTTGTTTTTCCCCTCTT
This sequence comes from Chiloscyllium plagiosum, assembly GCF_004010195.1. Lineage (NCBI taxonomy): Eukaryota > Metazoa > Chordata > Chondrichthyes > Orectolobiformes > Hemiscylliidae > Chiloscyllium > Chiloscyllium plagiosum. Next base: position 70,419,673 of record NC_057720.1, on the reverse strand, counting down.
TTACTCTGTTCCTCCCAGTCCCTCACATTAAGTGTTCTGTTCTGCTAAGAGGCTGAACTCACCTTGCAGCCAGAAGGTAATGAAACTTTCTCTACTGAGGGAAAGTAAGATTGAATATCGAGGCTTGAAATTGGATGGGAATTGGTCGAATAATGTACATCTAACAACATAGGCAAAACTTATTTATAAGTGCCACAGACATAAGAAAATCGGTGATTTAACACTGAACCTTAAGTCTTTATTGTTGAAAAGGAGATCAAGTAACAAAACTCCCTCTCATCCTCACTCACAAAATAGAAGTGTAGAAAAAAAGCATGAAAATTCTGTCAGCCCCTCAAGATGGAATGATTAACTTTTTTTTTCATTTAACCTGCTTGATGTTACTTTAGGTGAGACACAGCCAGAAAAGATTCATCACGCACAGCTCCCATTTCTTTCTTTCCCTCGTCCTTACCAATCTTCTCTAGCCCCAGCGTGTCACCTGGCCATCATCAGAAGCACCCACCAAAATAAACACCTCAGTGTCTGCAGATAGTGCAAGAGTGGAAGTGGTGAGAAACCGTTAAAACAGTGGTTAAGAAGGTAGGCTTCTGTGGGTATCAATGGGAAATGGTCGTTAGGGGGCGGGTGGGGAACAGTACCTCACACAGGAAACAGCTATAATCTTCAAAGCGTTTCTCAGCTGGGCCGGAAGAGCAACTAGCACAGTACAAGCTTTGAGCCACAGATTTCTTAGTGGGTTACTGCTAGTCTAGTTTTTATTCCAAGCACACTGCTACACAGCTACAAGATGGTTGCGGGAGACGTTTGACTTTCTATTATGAAACTGTTAGGGGACAGAATGTCAGGTAAAAGGTGAACAAACGATCTGAAACTGCGATATAGAGAATACACATGCATGTCAGAGATGTGACGCTCTAGCTGCTCTTTGAATCTCTTCTAACTTTGCCAGTACACGCTCAGCTTTTGTATTACTCACAAACCCTAGGGTTCTGTGATCATTTCATTGCTTGCAACATACTACGTTTGAATCATATGTTCAAAAAGGAACTTCTTTTCACTCAAAGGAACCTGCCCTTTGTAGGGGTTGGGGGGACGGGAAGGGGGAGAAACTAGCTCGATTTTTTAACTGGGCAGGGATGGGGAACAGCACCATTTGGGCAAAGTTAATGAGGAATTGGACAGTAAGTGAACTTGAACCTGACCATTTTCAGGGCGGCAAAGAGTCCTGCATAAAGGCTCGCTCTGATTAATCATTTTGTGACAACAGGCCTGCAGCCGGGGCAGCTTACTTCGGCAATGACCTTGTTGCACATCTGCAGATTCAATCTGCTTTTACTTACAGCACTGTGAAGTTAACACAGTAATGTACAGTAAAATGTTAATTGCCGAGGCTGTGGAATGTTTTCACAGAGCTCAGCTACAATCTGGCAGGAAAATCAAGATTACAGTTAAAAGGCAATCAAAGCCGTTCTTCAAATTGAGGTTTACACTTTCAAAAACATCAATTTACATTGCCCCCTTGTATGATGTAATGTGTCCCTTTGTCTCCCTGCATTTTAGTGAATTGCAACAACTACTGATACCTGAAATAATTGAATGAGGTCAATTAGACTGTTATGGAAAATTTTGTGATTATATAATTGCTGTAATTTTTAGCCGCTGGGCTAAAATCATTTTTTTTACTGCTAGTTTGATACTGTATATGCCATTGTGTGTTACATGATGGCCGTTTGTGTACATGTAAAAATCTCGACTATATATACGATTTAAACATATTGCAATACATCTTGTTTTTCTCTGATTACTGTGAAATGGGTGATTGCCAGTCAGGGGCCCGGTTTCCATGTCCCTTTACTTAATTTTTGTTGACTTCAACGTAAAGTGTCCGACAGTCTCTCACTAATCGTACGTAGTTGAGATCCATCCAATAGTTTCTTTAAAAGCATCCATGCAGGGCCAAACTATGCAGTGCACACAGCAACTAGGTCCCAGAGTTCTGTTTCTCTCAGTGAACAGGGGCACTGCAGAGGATGGGGAGGCAGCTGGCATTGTCAACGTCTCCATTTTCCGATGGTGTCAAATACCCACTTCCGCGTGCTGTCCATAGAACAAAATTCCTGAAGAAGGGCTTATGCCCGAAACGTCGATTCTCCTGTTCCCTGGATGCTGCCTGACCTACTGCGCTTTTCTAGCAACACATTTCCAGCATAGAACAAAATTAGCCCAGTTTTCCGATCATGTCGTTGGTACACACTGAAAAGAAATCAATTTGTTTGAACCTAACTGGGCAACAAATGAATGAATTAATAAGTGTTGATTCTATAGAGGAGGGAATCTGTTTGCTTCCTGATAACTGGTGCTTGTGAAACTGGAAGTAACTAAGCAGTGTATGTTTGACAAGCAAGTGAACAGAGTCAGGGGAAAAAAAAGAGCTGTCTTCTACCAGGCAGAGTTGCCAATTTCTGTAAGGGAGGATGGGGAATGAAAATTGTGTCTGTTTTGTCATGGATTGCAATTGCATGGTCCTTAAACTGCAGACCTAAGAGTGATGCTAGAGGTGGCCTGAAGCGCATCTGACTTCATGGGGTCTGGTTGTTAGAAGAGGGAATGATCAAATTTTCATTCAGCAGTATTTGAACGTGATGTCCTTCCATGATCTTTTCAAGGCACCTTTTCACAAATCAAAGCATATTGGAATTCCAGAAAACAATGAGCACTGAAACCTCTCACTACTCAGAAATAATGATTGAGGAAAGAGTTAGCTAGAAATCATCGTTCATTTTCCATCCTTGGACAACAACAAATGTTCTTGCGAACACACGGGTAAGGGATGGGATGGATGAAAAGAAATGTTGGCTAACTTATAAATAGAGTGAATGGTAGTTGTCTTTTTTCCTAGCATGGCGGATTTCAAGACTAGTGCGCATATTTTTAAGGTGAGAGGAGAGAGATTTAAAAAAGGCATGAGAGCAAATCAGAGCAGGATTTATACACTTAATGGTAAGGTCCTTGGGGAGTCCTGTTGAACAAAGAGACCTTGAAGTGTAGGTTCATAGTTCCTTGAAAGTAAAGTCTCAGGTAGATAGGGTAGTGAAGAAGGTGTTTGGTATGCTTTTCTTTATTGATCAGAGTGCTTAATATAGGAGTTGGGAGCTGTACAGGATGTTGGTTTGGCCACTTTTGGAATATTGCGTGCAATTCTGGTCTCCTTCCTATCGGAAGGATGTTGTGAAACTTGAAGAGGTTCAGACAGGATTTATAAGGATGTTGTCAGGGTTGGAGGATTTGAGCTACAGGGAGAGGCTGAATAGGTTGGAGCTGTTTTTGCTGGAGTGTCGGAGGCTGAGGGGTGACCTTATAGAGGTTTATAAAATCATGAGGGGCATGGATATGATAAATAGACAAAGTATTTTCCCTGGAATGGGGGAATCCAGAACTAGAGGATGTAGGTTTAGGGTGAGAGGGGAAAGATATAAAAGAGACCTAAGGGGCAACTTTTTCACAGAGGGTGGTATGTGTATGGAATGAGCTGCCAGAAGAAGTGGTGGAGGCAGTTACAATTACAACATTTAGAAGGCATCTGAATGGTATATGAATAGGGAGGGTTTAGAGGGATATGGGCCAAGTGCTGGTAAATGGGATTGTTTAGAATCTCTGGTCAGCATGGACAAGTTGGACCTAAGGGTCTGTATCCATGCTGTACATCTCTATGACTCTGTGAGAGGCAAATGTTTTACACAGAGGGTGGTTTGTGTGTGGAATGAGCTTCCTGAGGAAGTGGTGGATGTGGGTACAATTACAATGTTTAAAAGAGATTTGGATAGATACATGAATGGGAAAGGTTTGGAGGGAAATGAACCAGGAGCAGGCAGGTGGGACTAGTTTAATTTGGGATTATGTTCAGCGTGGACTGTTTGGACTGAAGGCTCTGTTTCTATACCAAATGACTCTATGACTGGATAAAAATATATTGTAAATTTGCAGAGTACCTCTTTTTAATCTTCTGCAGTTGAAATGCATGACCCTAGATTGAAGCCACTATGGATCCAGTCTGGAAATTATGAAGCCATGGTCCTTGTGAGGTAATTGCATGCTGTTGTTGCAGTTCCCAGTGCTAAACTGGCAAATGCCATCAGAACCATAGGGTGACAAGTGTCAGAAATACAAATGGTGACACTCCTTGAACAGAGGATGACCTTTGAGGCCAAGGCTAACGAATTGGAAGCGGTTGTATTTTTCATCTGGCTGTGTTCTGTTTGTGCTGAGAGTATTTGACAGCAAACCACACAGCCCAAAACGTTTGCATCCACACAAACACAACAAAGCACAATTTTAATATAAAAATCACTTGTTATTTCACTGTGGGGATTTTCTTTTTGTTTTTACCTGTTTGAAATTCTTTTTTGAAACCTTGTCCGAAATAAGGTAACGTAAGCAAACACAGTATAATCAATATGAAAATGAACACTCTCAAGGCATTCTTAGAATTATAGATGGTTGAAGCACAGATTATGACCATTTAACTGATTTTATTTATACCTTACCTCTATAAAAGCAATTGCTCGCCTTTTCCCCTTAGCCCGGCAAAGCATCAGATAACGGTTCAGTTCTCTTTTAATTGAAGCCTCAATTAAACCACACTCGCAGACCTAATCTCTCACTGCATGGATAGGCTTTTTCTCAAGTGGGCTTTGCTTCTTTTGCCAATCACTTTAAATTGGTGTCCTTCAGCTCTTTACCCTTCTACCAATTGGCCAAGTTTCTCCCTATCTACTCTATCGAGACACCTTTGAATGACTTTGAATATTTTGGTCAAATGGCCTCTTAATTTCTCACTGCTAAGATGAACAACTTCAGCTTCTCCATTCTATTCATAAAACTGAAGTTCCTTAACCCTGAAAAGAGTACAGACTTTACCAATTTTATATAGAGAGCCATGCTCACTGTGTGTCGTCTTATTTTCTTTGCAGAAGATCCCCCTGCCGAGATAGGAAATCACCAGCCTAATAATCTTATACTCTCAAGATGCCATTAAACAGCAGAAATGGAAAAACTGACTGTCTAAAGTGAAGGAAAATTTGGCAATAGCCTGACCAAAGACCTAATTGCACATTTTCAGAAAGTTATAATTTTAATAAAATGAATACAATTGGATTCTATCTCTGAAGTTTCTCTTGAACAATGGCTTGTTTTTGCGTTCCATTTTTTCCTGTTTGGTCTGTGACTCATGCTGAATTATTTATTAATGCAGATAATGATGCATTTAATGAACATTCATCTGATAATTTATTTGATGTTCGGTGCTATCTGTTAATTAATTTCATGTAGAAATGTGATACATTGTACAGAATGAGAATGTAAGCCAAGTTATCATTTTCTTCTCTCCTTTTAAAATTTAAAATGTATCCCCCATGTGATCGCTAACTGGCTAGGCAGGGCTTTGGCTCATCCCTGTCCTCTGCCAGTGCTGCTTTGTACCCCAGTAACTGGGAGACATGCCAACATGACCCACAATGACTTTGTCGCTGATTACTTGCCCTCCCACCTTCCTCTTTTCCTGAGAGGAAGTATCTAGCTGTGATTAGTAGCTCCCACATAGGCAATGTGAGTACAGTCTAGCTTCCAACTGACCTCACTGCATCACTGTGCTCCACTAACTTCCTGGCTGCCATCGGCTTTTGTGAACATTATTTTCTGTCGTGTTTTTCTTCAGTTTGAAAAGAACAATTCAGGTAACTTTTATTTGAGGCTGCGCAAATCATCACTGAGTACACAGCAGCCAGTGGATTTATTTGCTTTGGAGCGCTAAAGTACATAAATCTTTCTATGGAAGAGTTCAGCATTCAATTTTATTTTTAAAAAGGGTATTTTTGGAACCTCCTGGCGCAAGTTGTGAATTATGTGTGGAAGTTGGTCCTGAAAGGAATTTTCAATACCAAGCCTTGTCAATGTGAATTTATCCAGTAAGGATAACTCAAGTTTGTAATTTACGTTAGATGGAACTTTGCTTTCATTACAACTTATCACTGACTCATGGTATACTACAACAAATTACATTTCTCACACACAAATCCCACAAAGTGTATGATGTAGATACGCTCCTCACACACATAGTATCTGGAACGTGATATACCCTTTACTTTTGGAATGCCATAATTAATGAGAGAGTGATGCATTCTTCATGCAGCCAAGACTGAAGCGAGAAGGAGGTGATGTGGCCCATTTATTCTGAAAGAATATTAAGAATATTGCTTCTGAAATAATGAGGAATTATGCAAAGTTCCACCCGAGCTCGAGGTATCAAGATATCACTAGTAAATCTATCTGAAAAATCAGTAGTGTCTGTAGTACAAGGCCACACCAACCAGGAAGGCCTAGTATGATCCCCACAGCCTGAGCTGAGTTAACTGCTCCCTGCCTGGTTAAGGGCATCATTCTTGACCTGTGAGTGAAGCAAGGGAAAGTCAGCAGAGTTCCTTTTCTTGATGTGCATGTCAAGTTAAGACAGGTCCATGCTGGACTGTAGTGACACTACATTTGTAGAATAAAATCCTCTCCAATGAGCAGCCAGAAAGACAGAAATGTCCATGGAGCTATGTGCTGTCAATGAGTAAATGCATTCAACAATAATAACAAAAGTAATGTGTATTTATACAATCATTTTAAAGTGATAAAGTGTACCATAAAATAAAATTTGATGCAGACCACACAAGGAGACATTAGGTGAGGCGATCAAAAACGTGGTCAAAGTGGTAGATGTTAGGAAGAATCTTAAAGGAGGAACACTCCTTCACAGAATTATCTCACCAATCCTCAATCATTCACTCAATCTTTAGCTCACCACCACTTTCTTAAGGGCAACTAAGGATGGGCAGTAGATGCTGGTAATACCATACCACACATTTGAATTTAAACAAAAAATGGACTGGAGAAGCACAAATACCAGAGGCAAAATCAACATACTGTGGACCCTGAAAATCTGAGCTACAGTCAGGAATGATTGGAGAAACACAGCAGGTCTAGCAGTACCTGTGGAGAGAGAAACAGAGTTCATATTTCAAATCCAACATGACTCTTCATAAGAATTCCATATGGGCAATTTGGAGCCTGAGACAGTCACTGAGGAAGGAGATGTGGCTGTGAAAATGCATTTTGGTAAACACTTTGTCAAACACTGGGAAGGAAATCGAACATAACAAAGGTGATCAAGCTGAAAGATGCAAACAGAAATCCCATCAGAGAGAAGAGCAGAATTTCTTCAAGGTAATATTCCTGGAGGAAACGTAGCAGTGAATTAAGCACTAGAAAGAAAGTAAAGTGCTGTGATTACTGAAGAACTAAAATAAAAATAGGAAGTGCTGGCATAAACTTAGCAGCATTTGTGGAGAGAAAAAACAGTGTTAAAGTTTCAAATCCAAATTGACTCATCTTCAGAACAAAAAGCTGAGGATTTTGAATGGAGAACGTTACAGGTATTAGAAAGGGCAAGGCCATGCAGGGATTTCAAGTAGGGATGAGAATTTTGAAATTCTTATAGTAAAGAGAGAAAAAAAAAAGTTATAGTGGAGGAAATTTGCTTGAGTTCTGAGGAAAAAGGTCTGATTCACATTTGCTGAGGTAAATATTGATGCACAGATTTCTTATTAAATTGAAAGCAGTATTTAAAGTACTTTCCCAACATCTTCTTGGGTTAAGCTATATTACATTTTGATAAATCAAGGGAGTCCCCCACTACTGCGCTCAGTTGAAACTGAGGCAAATTATTAGGTATCCTGAAATTCTCTTTCTTACTGGTTGAAAACGTAGCTGATTTTATTCCATGTTCCTACATATAGATTGAAACCATCTGGAAAACCTTCCTCTCAATATTGCAAGTAATTACTCTAAAATGCTCATTAGTCCTTATTTACTGGACAAGGAAAGTTTGCAAATTATTGAAATATGGGTCTGAGTCCCGAGCGTAAAGGGGTAAGTCACTTGAGTATATTATTTTCATTTCAGCTTAAGTGAACACGTATCTGAGCAGCAAAAAACAAACTGCTTTCACTTCTGAAGAATAAATAGTTTAATATACAAATTCAAGTTTTTAAATCTGTTACCATAACAGTAACAGCTTATATTTATATAGCAGCTTTAATGTAATAAAACACCCATGAGTATTTAATAAAATAAAACACGATACCAAGCCACATCAGGAGTTATTTAAACTTTCTTGATTCTAGCTTATGTTATGATTGAACAAGTCAGATCCCAGACTGATATCGGGCTTGATAGATCATATTTCGCTTTTTTATTTAACAAGGTGGCCCTTTCATTGAAACACAAGTGCACAATGTTGCAGATTTGGTTTTAGTAATATTATGCAAAAGAATTGATAAAATATAACAAACCAAGCTCTTTACGGATAACACAATCTGAAATATTTTAAAACACATGGTAAAATACAATCAAATCTAACCCATCACCATCACCTTTAGATTATTGACTTAACAGTTTCCTTCAGTTGCTGGTCTTAAGAGTTTGTTAGCTTCTTTGTAGATTAGTCATATGACTGAGCTTAGAATTTCTCAGCTGCAAATAATCCCTTCAGAATTCTAACAAAAAATTTCTGATCGGGATCTTTCACACTGAAATGTATTACACTAAACTAATCTATTTTCTAACATTTCTAAACTAACTGTTTTCTCAAGGAGAGGTCATTTCATACATCAAACTTAAACCAGGGCATCTGCAAAAAAAATCTTGCCAAGCCAAAAGATTCTTGTTTCTTCTAAACAGAAAGCAAGCTAATGCAAACACATTACCTTTATCAACCCAGAGAGTGTCTCTTTCTCTCTCCTCTCTCTCTCTCACACTCATTCTCATTTCGTCATGCTGGTTTTTAAAAATAAATTATAGAAATATAAGTTAATAATTAGCCTCCTCACACAAACACAGCCCAAAGCCAACATATTAAAAACCCAAATTCAAGAAATAAATGACATTAAGACATATATAAGTCACACACCTTACATCACAAGACCAAAAGCTTAGTCATCTTAAAGAAGGAAAGTGAAGTGAGAGGCAAAAAACTTTAATATTCTATAACTTGGGGTCAAGGCAAATGGAAGATACAACATCCAAATGTTGAGCAATTAAAATCAGGGGTATTCAAGAAGCCAGAATTACAGGGGGGATGAATATCTAAGAGGCTGGAGTAGATTACATAGATATGGAGGGCCATGGTACAAATTTAAAACAAATTTTAAGATGGAGGCATTGCTTGACAAGGAACCGGACTGACAAGAAATTGGAACTTGGTGCAACCTAACATAACGACAGCATAGTTTTGGATGACTTCAAATTTACAAAGTGTAAGATAATTAACTATAAACCACTAGAAACCATAGTCATCTCTCTTTTTTGGTGTTGATTTATAGACAGAAGGTCACAAATCAGCATTATGCATGAGGCAAGACAAGAAAGCAGCCCTTCATTAACTGTCACAGTTAGGACAGGGATTGAGTCCATGCCATCAGCATCATTCTGCACCACACCATACTGAGCCAGAAGGTACTGAGTGAGACCACCCAGAAGTTGGTACAAATTGGTAAGGAGGAAAAAAAAACTCCCCTCTTTTTAACCCCTTTTCAATCAATGCAACAGATTTATGTTAAAAAAAAATTCTTCTTCATATGCAGCTTCCACACTTCAAATAAAACATAGCCCAGTGAAAAATGAAGGAGCTCATTTACTAAGGCTTTCTTGAGTGAAAGGAAAAGGAGTTTTGTTATCTATTGACTTGAAGAAAGAAATAATAAAAATACAACATCAAACACATTCACAAACACAAGATATAGTTTAAAAGAGAGGATGTTTGATACAGACAGAGAAATGAGAGATTACACAGTGATGAGTGCTTTGTGGAGGTGTCAGATCCTTAACTTGAGACCTCAGTTATATCCTCAGACATGTATACTCAGAGAGAATTTGTAGATATCTATATGTCTTGGTGAATGATTTTTTTCCATAATTTGTTTTTTCGCTAGGGCACTTTATTCTATGAGGTTGAGAGAAATTTGCAAGGAGAGAAATAGTTACAGCTCTTGTCAATACGATTTTTTTTCTATATTTTGCCGTTTGAAAGCAGCTGTTGAAACAAATCTCACTGTTGTAGTCTGGAGTCTAGATCCATTGTATTTCAAAGCTGGCTAGTGAGGATGTCATAGTCAGACAGTCACAAAGCACACTTAGCTCCAACTCGATTATAGGGACCAGGATTCCCAAATTGAAGTAGTCCCATTTGCCTGCATTTAGCCTGTATCCCTCTAACCCTTTCCTCGTCATGTACCTGTCCAAATGTCTTTTAAATGTTGCAATTATACTTGCCTCTATCACTTCCTCTGGCAGCTGATTCCATACACACACCGCCCTCTGCGTGAAGCAATTATCCCTCAGCTCCCTTTTAAATCTTTCTCCTCTCACCTTAAACCTCTGCCTTCAAGTTTTGGACTCCCTAAACCTTGGAAAAATACTGTGGCTATTCACCTTATCTATGCCCCTCACGATGATCACCCCTCAGCCTCTAACACTCCAACAAAAAAGCCCCATCCTCTCCTTATCACTCAAACCCTCCAGTCCCAGCAATGTTTTGTAAATGTTTTCTGTATCCATTCTAGTTTAACAACATCCTTCCTCAAGCAGTGTGACACCATATTCTACACGTGGCCTTACCAATGTTTTGAACAGTTACAACATGATATCCCATCTCCTATACATAATGCTCTGACCAATGAAAGAAACCATGCCAAGTACCTTCTTCACAATCTTGTCTATCTGCAATGCTACTTTGAAGGAACTATGAACCTGCAACTCCTAAGTCCCTCTGTTCACAACACTCCCATTTCTCAATCTGTGAAATTATTCTATATGTGTATTAAATAGATGATCCTGACTCAGTTGCCAGTTTTCTTGTCAGAGAGTCATAGAGTCACAGAGATGTACAGCACGGAAACAGACTCTTCGGTCCAACTTGTCCATGCCGATCAGATATCCCAACCTAATCAACTCCCACCTGCCAGCACCTGACCCATATCCCTCCAAACCCTTCCTATTCATATACCCATCCAGATGCCTCTTAAATGTTGCATTTGTACTAGCCTCCATCATTTCTTCTGGCAGCTCATTCCATACACGTACTACCCTCCGCATGAAAAAGTTGCCTCTTTGGTCTGTATTATATCTTTCCCCTCTCACCCTAAACCTATGTCCTCTAGTTCTGGACTCCTCCACCCCAGGGAAAAGACTTTGTCTATTTATCCTATACATGTCCCTCATGATTTCATAAACCTCTCAGCCTCCGATGCTCCAGGGAAAACAGCCTTAGCCTATTCAACCTCTCCCTATAGCTCAAATCCTCCAACCCTGGCAATATCCTTGTAAATCTTTTCTGAACCCTTTCAAGTTTCACAACATCTTTCCGATAGGAAGGAGACCAGAATTGCAT
>NC_057720.1:70402615-70408115 GCF_004010195.1 Chiloscyllium plagiosum | reverse complement strand
TATGAACCTGCACTCCAAGGTCTCTTTGTTCAGCAACACTCCCTAGGACCTTACCATTAAGTGTATAAGTCCTGTGAAAATTTGCTTTCCCCAAATGCAGCACCTCGCATTTATCTGAATTAAACTCCATCTGCCACTTCTTAACCCATTGGCCCATCTGATCAAGAACCTGTTGTAATCTGAGGTAACCTTCTTCGCTGTCCACTACACCTCCAATTTTGGTGTCATCTGCAAACTTACTAACTATACCTCTTATGCTCACATCCAAACCATTTATATAAATGATGAAAAGTAGTGGACCCAGCACTGATCCTTGTGGCACTCCACTGGTCACAGGCCTCCAGTCTGAAAAACAACCCTCCACCACCACCCTCTGTCCTCTCCCTTGAGAAAGTTCTGTATCCAAATGGCTAGTTCTCCCTATATTTGATGAGATCTAACCTTGCTAACCAATCTCCCATGGGGAACCTTGTCGAACACCTTACTGAAGTCCATTTAGATCACATCACACTCTGCCCTCATCAATCCTCTTTCTTTGTCTTAGTTGCGTGGGTTTTGATGTCTTTAGATAAAAAATGTAAAGTAGCAGTTTCAGGGCAAAAATCTCCATTTATTCATCATTGCTCTCCTGAAAGCAAGCCTCAATCTGTCGTCAGGTGGCTACAGCAACCATTTTTATTCCACAGTTCTTCATCTTTAAGTACCATTTTAGACCACAAAATGTCATGAGTATAACAGTAAGATAATGCAAGTTAAGATTTGCTAATCTATACTTCCCAATAATAGAGTGCATTGGAATATTCATGTCGAGAGATATCAAAGACATGAAGGAGCGTATTAGCTGTTTATGAGCAGGTAAGGGCACAAAGTCTGGAAGAGGAAAATGTTTTTACAAATTTTAAGAAGATTTCTTGTAATTTTGCATAGTGCCATGTTAATATTAAATCATGAATCTATGAATATAACACAAATATGTTAATTTGTCTCCAATTATTCACTTAACTGAGGGATTGCTCACATTTCAAACAACCTGAGTGGGTAAAATTACAGAATAACTTGTCGTTTCCCCTAGTAACAGACAGGGTGAATTAACAATTGCAACCTAAATGGTTTTGAAAAGTCTGAAGCTCATCAGTTTGATTGTAGTTGAATAGATTGAGTGTGGTGTAGGTTTTATTAGAAGAACTCAGAAAAACATCAACGCTCCAGATGGAAAAATCACTTCTGACAAAAATAACTCTGCACTGTTGCATCCACATTTATTGTGAATGCATTATGGCAATTTGTTATGTGTTGTATTTTGCCAAGCGTGGCACAGGATGATTATAACATTGTCTTTTGGATGATGCATTGGCAGGTTCTGTGTGAAAAGACATTTCCCCCAATCAGTACTGCAGGGTTTAACTTTACTCAGTTATTTATCAGTGTTATCCCAGAATGAAAAGGTTAAGAATTCTGTGTGGTTTACTGCCACAGCTTATAACATATAAGACCCTCACCACTCAGAAGTGATTTCTGTTAAAAGTCCATGCCAAATTAATCTCTAAGGCAGATGTACAGAAAGTGGGTCAGTAGATTCTAAATAAAAAAAACTCAATCAATTCTAAAAAAATCTCTACAAGAATTGTTGTTGATCCGCTGTAATACATAATCACACACAGATCATGGCATTAGGTTAGTCACATCGAGTCACTATACAGCAGTTTTGACTGTATTTTTATAACAAGATACATGTGACAATAAAAAAACAACTCAAAAATAGAGGTCAGTAACCTATCTGATTTAACTGTCTTCTGAGCTGAGGCTTGAAGCCCTGACAGCAACAAAACAACAGCATCTTGTATTTATTTGGATCCTTTAAAGTAGTGAACATTCCCCAAGCCATTTCGCTGGAGCATTGTTGAATAAATTTTACACTAAGCCACATAGGACAGCTGATCAAAATGGAAGTTTTTAAGTTGTGTCTTAAAAAAGTAAGAGGTTTGGAGGTTTAGGGAAAGAATTTCAGAGCTTATGACAACAAATACGAAAACGGAAATTCCTGGAGAAACTCAGCAGGTCTGGTAGCATCTGTGGAGAGAAAGCAGAGTTAAGGTTTCGTGTCCAGTGACCCTTCTTCAGGCCCTTCTGCCAGCTTCTTATCATAGATGCTGAATTTCGCCAGCAAGTTCTGGTTTTGTTTCAGATTTCCAGCCCCTGCACTTTGTTGTTTGTAGTATGGCTACCAGTACTCGAGTGATTAAAATGGTGGAAATTCAAGAGACTAAAATTAGAGGAGCATAGATATGTCAGAAAGTTGTGGAAATGAAGGAAAGTACTGTGATGCAGAGAGGTAACTCTGTGGAGGAATTTGAAACCAAGTAAAAAATGTTAAAAATCAAGGTGATTTATAAACGAGAGTCAATGCCGGTCAGAGAGCAGAGGCATGTAAGCAGAGCTAGAAGTGTGGATTTTAGTGTGTGGAAGGTTGGAGATAAGTTCTATGAATAGTCAAGTATTAAGGGCAAGAACAAGAATTTTAACAGCAGATGATCTCGGACCAAAACTGAATTGGGGAAGACTTAACAAGTTGGATTATGAGACAGAAACAAAAATAGAAATTGCTGGAGAAAGTCAGCAGGTCTGTCGGCATCTTTGGACAGAAAACAGAGTTAACGTTTCAGATCGAGTGACTCTAATTCACAACTGATGGTAACTACGAAAACGTTCTGAGGAAGGGTCACTGGACTCGAAATGTTGACTGTGATTTCTCTCCAGAGATGCTGCCAGACCTGCTGAGTTTTTCCAGCAATTGCTGTTTTTGTTTCTGATTTGCTGCACCTGCAGTTTTTTTGTTGGCTTTTCTTTGATTATTGGGCAGTTTCAGCCCAGGTTTTAATTGTAGCAAATAGATAAAAAATCAGTCACCGGTATCAGTATGATAACTGCACAAGGATGGTTGATTTGGAGGACAGAAAATACCAAGTAAGCAAGCTGACTACAATTTTCTATTGGTCATGAGCCTGGAGCTGAGGGGCTTTCAAGTCAAACAGGCCTCTTTGCACTGGGGCACTTCAGCAATATCCTGATGGTCTAGACTTGGTGTCAACATCAATCCCTTGAGAGGTGATAATGGAGTGACCTAACAGTGCATTTTGCCTTCAGCTGGCTGAAAGTAATACTGCGCAAACTCATGAATAAAACATGTTGTCATGCTGTCACTTAACTTTTGTCTTGTGCCCAGTGTTTTATTTATCCAAGTCCCAAAATGATCGCTGAGTCACTTCTGTGTAGTTTAACATGGTAACTTGTGTCTGACAGGACAATATGGCTTGTGTTGCCACAGACAATGATGGATATCTTTGCCTATTAATGGAGAGAAACAGGAACAAGCCCCATATGTCATTTATGTCCCATTCAGGATACACCTGAACTGGAAAACCTATAACGTGACACCAGGTGCAAGAAATAGAAAATATAAATTAAACCGTTTTAATTGATTCTTTTGAATTCTGAAGTGACTTTAAAAGCTTTGCACTATACCATCAGTGATAATTAACCAATTGATTTCATCGATTTTGACTGATTCTGAGATACAGCTGAAGGAGGGATCCATATCATCTAAAAATACTGAGCTTGAATCCTATGTTTGCTTTCATTGGAATGTTATCATTTCCAAAATCCCTTGCCGTAGATAATCAGGGCATGTGAGGAATTACTTCTTGAAATCTATGCTAAAATGAAATGACTGGATGGTGGAATTCATTACCACAGAGGGCTGTCGAGCTTGGGTTATGAAATATATTTAAGCCTGAAATAGACTGTTTTCTAATCATTTGAGGAATCAATGCTTATGAGGGAAAGGCAGGAAAGTGGATTGAGGATGATCCCATCAGCCACTATCTTATCATGGAGGGCAGAGAGGACTCAAATGGCACAAATTACCCATTTATCCTCCATTTATTATGGACTTGTGGACTGCACCCAGTTAAATAAAAGACATTACTGAATGCTGCAGGATTTGTCCAAAAGTTAAGATTGTTTGAAATGTAAATGCAAGGAATTATTACAGAACAGAAAGAGGTCATTCAGCAAATTGTGTCCCTGTGAACTCACTGCAAGAGCAAATATTCGAATCCCATCCCCCTGCATTTTGTTGCAACCACATAATGTTTTTTCTCTTCAATTCATTGAAATTTTTGATTGAATTCACCACCACCATGCTCTCAGGTAGGTATGTTCCAAACCTACCTATTTGCCTGTCCTCGGATGCTGCCTGAATTGCTGTGCTCTTCCAGCACCACTGATCCAGAATCTGGTTTCCAGCATCTGCAGTCATTATTTTTACCTCGTGATTTTATCCCTACTGCGAATCCTCTTGCAAGGATGCCTGCCTTGAAAAAGTTTTCCTCCAAAAGAAGAACTTGCCTGTCCTCGGATGCTGCCTGAATTGCTGTGCTCTTCCAGCACCACTGATCCAGAATCTGGTTTCCAGCATCTGCAGTCATTGTTTTTACCTTATGTTCCAAACCTATATGTACTTGCTGAATAAAAATGGGTTTCCCTCATGTCACCATTAGTTATTTTGCTCTTCAACGTAATCAATATCTATTCCACCAATTGAGGCAATTTCCGCTGCTCTCTCCAAACACCTCAGGACTTTGAAAACCTCTTTCAAATCCCTTCTCAACCTTTTCTCCTCCAAGATGCATGACCAAACTTCTCCAAACTACCCTCAAACCTAAAGTCTTTCATCCCTAGAATCATTCTTGTAAATCTGTGCATTTTCTTAAATGTGTGAAAGTGAGAACGGCAGATGCTGGAGATCAGAGTCAAGAGTGTGTTGCTGGAAAAGCGCAGCAGGTCAGGCAGCATCAGAGGAGCAGGAGAATCAATGTTTCAGGTATAAGCCCTTCATCTTCTTAAATGGCTTCACATTCAAAATAGGATTCAATAATCCCATTGCGGTGGAACTATATTTTGTGACAATTCACCACAACTTAGAGTCATAGAGTCATAGAGATGTACAGCATGGAAACAGACCCTTCGGTCCAACCCGTCCATGCCGACCAGATATCCCAACCCAATCTAGTCCCACCCTGCCAGCACATGGCCCATATCCCTCCAAACTCTTCCAATTCATATACCCATCCAAATGCCTTTTAAATGTTGCAATTGTACTAGCCTCCACCACATCCTCTGGCAGCTCATTCCATACACGTACCACCCTCTGCATGAAAACGTTGCCCTTTAGGTCTCTTTTATATCTTTCCCCTCTCACCCTAAACCTATGCCCTCTAGTTCTGGACTCCCTGACCCCAGAGAAAAGACTTTGTCTATTTATCCTATCCCATGCCCCACATAATTTTGTAAACCTCTATAAGGTCACCCCTCAGCCTCCGACGGTCCAGGGAAAACAGCCCCAGCCTATTCAACCTCTCCCTATAGCTCAAATCCTCTAACCCTGGCAACATCCTTGTAAATCTTTTCTGAACCCTTTCAAGTTTCACAACATCTTTCC
>NC_057720.1:70387991-70401419 GCF_004010195.1 Chiloscyllium plagiosum | reverse complement strand
TTCTCGGGTACACCTGATCAGGTCCTGGGGATTTATCCACTTTTACCCATTTCAAGACATCCAACACTTCCTCCTCTGTAATCTGGATATTTTGCAAGATGTCACCATCTATTTCCCTACAGTCGATATCTTCCATATCTTTTTCCACAGTAAATACTGATGCAAAATATTCATTTAGTATCTCCCCCATTTTCTGTGGCTCCACACAAAGGCCGCCTTGCTGATCTTTGGGGGGCCCTATTCTCTCCCTAGTTACCCTTTTGTCCTTAATATATTTGTGAAAACTCTTTGGATTCTCCTTAATTCTATTTGCCAAAGCTATCTCATGTCTCCATTTTGCCCTCCTGGTTTCCCTTTTAAGTATACTCCTACTTTCTTTATACTCTTATAAGGATTCACTTGATCTGACTTGTCTTTCCCTGACATATGCTTCCTTCTTTTTCTTAACCAAACCCTCAATTTCTTTAGCTGAAAATGTGTTGCTGGAAAAGTGCAGCAGGTCAGGCAGCATCCAAGGAACAGGAGAATCGATGTTTCGGGCATAAGCCCTTCTTCAGGAATGATCCGAAACGTCGATTCTCCTGTTCCTTGGATGCTGCCTGACCTGCTGCGCTTTTCCAGCAACACATTTTCAGCTCTGATCTCCAGCATCTGCAGTCCTCACTTTCTCCTCAATTTCTTTAGTCATCCAGCATTCCCTATACCTACCAGCCTCCCCTTTCACCCTGACCGGAATATACTTTCTCTGGATTCTTGTTATCTCATTTCTGAAGGCTTCCCATTTTCTAGCTGTCCCTTTACCAGCGAACATCTGCCTCCAATCAGCTTTCGAAAGTTCTTGCCTGATACTGTCAAAATTGGCCTTTCTCCAATTTAGAACTTCAACTTTTAGATCTGGTCTATCCTTTTCCATCACCATTTTAAAACGAATAGAATTATGGTCGCTGGCCCCAAAGTGCTCCCCCACTGACACCTCAGTCATCTGCCCTGCCTTATTTCCCAAGAGTAGGTCAAGTTTTGCACTTCTCCGGTAGGTACATCCACGTACTGAATCAAAAAATTGTCTTGTACACACTTAAGAAATTCCTCTCCATCTAAACCTTTAACACTATGGCAGTCCCAGTCAATGTTTGGAAAGTTAAAATCCCCTACCATGACTACCCTATTATTCTTACAGATAGCTGGGATCTGCTTGCAAGTTTGTTTCTCAATTCCTTGCATTTGCTTCTGAAAGTCCAGGATTCTGGGAACCTTGTTAACTGCTTTCCCAGCGTGTCTAGACACCTTTGGTGACTTATGCCCATACACCAAGACAAAGTCCTGGCTTCATGTTGAGAATATGTAACTATCATTATGTTAAGTGGGCTATCAACAGGAGCAAAATTGTAATCCACCACAATGTGCAACCTCTTGCCTGGCAGATCCCCACTCTACCATTGTCATCAAACTAGTGGGATCGACTCTGGTTCAATGAAGAGTGCAGGAGTGCAATGAAGGAGTAGAAACAAGCATACCTAAAAATTAGATTTGGTGATGTTACTAAGCAGCATGCCAAACTGAATAGGCAGCAAATCATAGACCGAGCTAAGCAATCCCACAACCATCAGATAAGAACTGAGCTCTGCAGTCCTGCCACATCCAGTCGTGAATAGTGGTGGACAATTAAGACAATTCACTAGAGGAGGAGGGGTTGCAAATATCCTTATCCTCAATGATTGGGGAGCCCAGCACATCTGTGCAAAAGATAAGGCTGACATATCTGCAAAAATCATCAGTTGGAAGTGGCATGTGTATGATACATCATGGCATCCTCCAGATGTCCCCAGCCAGTGTTCAGCTAATTTGATTTGTTCCACAAGATATCAAAGAATGGCTGATGGCACTGGATGCTGCAAAGGATGTAGCTCCGGACAATATTCCAGCAATACTGGAGACTTGTGCTCCAGACCTGCTGCCCCCTAGCTAAGATGTTGCAGTAGAGGGATTACACTGGCATCTACCCAGCAACATGGACAATTGCCCAGGTATGACCTGTCCACAAAAAGCAAGACACATCTAAATCAGCTCATTACTGCTTTGTGAGTCTACCTTGATTATTAGCAAAGTGATGGAAGGAGTCATTAGTAGTGCTACTAAGTAATGCTTGCAAAGGAATAACCAACTCTCTAATACTTGGCATCAGTTTTGCAATGGGCACTCAGCTGTTGACTTTAATATAGCCTTGGTGTAACCAGGAACAAACGAGCTGAACTCCAGAGGTGAGGTGAGAGTACCAGGACTTGACATCAAGACAATATTTAAATAAATATGGCATCAATGAGCCCTAGCAAAACTAGAGTCAATGGGAAATGGAGGAAAACTCTTCACTGGTTAGACTCATACTGCCAGTCTCTTCAGTTCCTGCCTCTTTTAGAATTATATTCCTTGTTTCATAAACAACAGCATTTGAGTTAACTTTGCTTTCTCTCCAATTGACATGGTTAAGCTAACTGGCCTGCCATTGTCGGGCTTAGTTTTACATCCTTTTCTGAAAAAGTGTAACTTTTGTAATTCTCCAGTTCTTTGGCACTGTGGCTGTATCTAAAGAGGAATCAGAGATTATGGCAGATGCCTGCATAAGTTTGACCCTTACTTCCTTCAATATCCTTGGATGCATCTGATCTGGACCATGTAAACTACTTACATTGAATATAGGCAGCCTTTCTAGTAGCTACCTTTTTTCAATTGTTTATCACCTAATTCCTCTTACACACCAGACTTTGACAAACTTGTTCCCCTTGAGGTGCAAAGTCTCCACTTAATACCAGAGGCATGCTCACTGCTTGCATACATAAGCACATCTCTTGTTCCCTAATCAGTCCCATACTTCCATTTACCAGTCTTTAACTATTACTTTACCTAAGGTATATTCCTGGATTCCCTTTTATGTTTGCCGTCATTCTCTTTTCATACCCTCTCTTCTTCTCATGCTCTCTTTGCTGCTCTTATTTCTTTATCACTTTTCTTCCGAATTCTCTACGTTCAGCCTAATTCTCGATTGTGGTGAAAGTGATGACTGCAGATGCTGAGATCAGAGTCTAGGTTAGAGTGGTGCTGGAAAAGCACAGCAGGTCAGGCAGCATCCGAGGAGCAGGAAAATCGAAGTTTCGGGCAAAAGCCCTTCATCAGGAATGATCTCATTCCTGATGAAGGGCTTTTGCCCGAAACGTCGATTTTCCTGCTCCTCGGATGCTGCCTGACCTGCTGTGCTTTTCCAGCACCACACTAATCTAGACTCGGGTTCTTGATTGTGTTAACACCCTAACATCTGGCTTATCCACCAATTTTCTGTTTCAGTTTGCTCTCTGTTTCTCTTGTCTTTTTGGGAGCCCTGGCTTTGTTTGCCTTACCGTTTGACTACATGGAAATGTATCTCAACTGCATGCAAGTATCCTTCTCTGTAAAGGCAGCCTATTTAGCTGTTATAAATTTACATGGCGTTACTTGATTCCAATTTACATGGGCTAAATCTAGTCTCATCCCATCAAAATTAGCCTTTCTCCAATTTTTGCTCTGCGCTGCTCCTTAGCTAATGGGTGGCACGGTGACTCAGTGGTTAACACTGCTGCCTCATAGTGCCAGGGACCTGGGTTCAATCTTGGGTGACTGTCTGTGTGGCGTTTGCACATTCTCCCCATGTCTACGTGGATTTGCTCTGGTTTCCTCCCACAGTCCAAAGATGTGCAGGTGAGTTGAATTGGTCATGCTAAATTGCCCATAGTCAATATAGGATAATAGGGTAGGAGAATGGGTCTGGATGGGTTAGTCTTAGGAGGGTCAGTGTGGACTTGTTGGGCCGAAGGACCTGTTTCCATACTGTAGGGATTCTATAAATTCTAATCAAACCCTTGTGATATTCGGATAAATGTCCCCCAAAAGCTCTGGGCTGACTCTTGACTTAGACCTGTACCAGATCCAGCAATGCCTCCTTCTTCTTTGGAATGGTAAACATTGAAGTAAAAAATTAAACTGAACATCTTATAGAAATTCTTGCCTTTGTTCCTTACTTCACAACTTTCTTCTTAGAACTGGGATTGTTCAAGTTCTCAATTATAAATAGTCTATAATTTCTGCAGTTTCCTTGCAAATTTGTTCTCTGTGTCTATCCCACCCATTGGTGACATATAAAATACATTCAGTAGTTTTCTGATATTTCTGTCATTTTGAAGCTGTAACCAAATAGGCTCTGTCCTTGACGCCCTCCAATATCTCCCCTTTCTCGCTCCAACAATACAATACTTTTCTTAATCAAATCCACCACCCCTCCTCCCTCCTTATATCCATAAATGTTTAATACCCAGTTTTGTTCCTTTTTGTGCCAGATCTCTGTATTGTCACAGCAATATATCCCATATCTCTGCCTGAAACTCTCCAAACTTATTTGCTCTGATCTCTTACATACACACACTATAAGCTCAATTTAGACCTTGTTGTATGCCCTCTTAGTCTGACCCCACCTAAGATCTTATGTTTCTCCTCATTCTCCTCATTCTTTGTGCACCTTGTGTTTCCGCTGGAAAATTACTCCAGGTTCCCAGGCTCCTGATAAGTTAGTTTACATGGGTTAAGTAGTTGTGTCAGTATAGACAACCCATTGCAGAAATTGGAGCAACAACCTGGTCAACTTGAAGATGCAAATCCTCATTTTTGTAGCTACTGAAAAGTACAGACAAGTAGTTCCAATTCCATCAGATGGGTTGCACATTCCTTCCGGTGGCACAGTGTCATGTAACTCCGCCCTGTTCTTTGGGCATGGGCCAAGGTTTGGAGTTCCTTACATATTCAAGAAGTGGAGGTAGCTACCTGACGAAGGAGCAGTGCTCCAAAAGCTGGTACTTTCAAATAAACCTGTTGGACTATAACCTGATATTGTGTGATTTTCAACTGACATATGCATAATAGTGAGCTTCCTACCAGAAAAGATTAGACTACCTTTGCACCGTTTTGACCTGTAACATTAGCTCACACCATGTGCAAAAAATCCAGTCACACGTCTCATCTCTCGACTTCCAGTGAATGAACCGGTCGGCCTATTCAATAAACAAATACCAGGAGTGCTTTCTTGGCTTGGAAAGTAGCTTACTATTTGAAGCAAAGGATCACTTGTTTCCTTTTTTATCATTTCACCAACATATGGTGTCATGAAGTTGGTGGGTAAAGGTTGTAAAATTGTAAAATGCAGGGAAAGCATTGTTGTTCCCTTTAAGCGATAGCGTTCTTTTTGGTGCTTAGACATTTAAAAATAAAAATCTGTGGGGAGGCAGATGCTTGAATTGACATTTTGTATTGAGCAGGCCCAAGCAGCATTTTTACCCAGACAACAGTTTAAATTCAGCCAATTGATTTGAAAGGGGCGCAAGGAGACAAAGGACCAATTGAATTTAAAATGGATTATTTTGACACCCAAGAACCAACCAAAATTTAATATGTCATGAGGGGGATATATAAACCCAGGATATATGAAAATTAAGAGAGAGCCAACTGCCATCTAAAGAAATAAACATCTTGCTCTCACAAGAAATCTCTAAGAAGGCACCAACTACTTAAAAGGTATTAAGA
The DNA here is from genome assembly GCF_004010195.1 of Chiloscyllium plagiosum. Taxonomy (NCBI): domain Eukaryota; kingdom Metazoa; phylum Chordata; class Chondrichthyes; order Orectolobiformes; family Hemiscylliidae; genus Chiloscyllium; species Chiloscyllium plagiosum. The sequence continues at coordinate 70,395,821 of NC_057720.1, read as the reverse complement.
CATTTGATAGCTAAAAATACTAGCAGTAAAAAACATCATAGATGACGGCCCAGGGACAGGACAGCAGAATTGGAAGGATGGAAGGACACAGCAGATTTGGAAGACCGGAAGAAAACAGCATAACAGACTTCATGGACTTTGAGTGATCGTGTTATTGGAGCAGGATTTTAACAAAGAAAATTTACAGCCCATGAACAGGCCCTTCGGCCCTCCAAGCCTGATTCGATCCAAATGTACTGTCTAAACTTGTCGGTCAATTCCTAAGCATTTGTATCCCTCTGCTCCCCAACTACTCATGCATCTGTCGAGATGCATCTTAAATGAATCTACCGAGCCTGCCTCTACCACCTCTGCTGGCAACGTGTTCCAAACGCCCACCACCCTCTGTGTGAAGTACTTGCCACATGTATCCCCCTTAAATTTTCCACACCTCACCTTGAAAGCATGACCTCTGGCTATTGAATTCTTCACCCTAGGAAAAAGCTTGTCTCTATCCACCCTGTCTATACCCTTCATGATTTTGTAAACCTCAATCAGGTCCCCCCTCAATCTCCTTTTTTCTAATGACTCTTATACTCAATACCCCATCCAATGAAGGCAAGCATACTATATACCTTCCTGACCACTCTATCCACCTGTGCAGCAACCTTCAGGGTACAATGGACCTGCACTCCCAGATCTCTCTGCTCATCAACTTTTTCCAAGGCTCTTCTGTTTACTGTATAATTCACTCTAGAATTAGGCTTGCCTAAATGTATAACCTCACATTTGTCTGGATTGAAAGACATCTGTCACTTTTCCGCCCAACTCTCCAGTCTATCTATATCCTCCTGTATTCTCTCACAGTCCTTTATGCTTTCTGCTACTCCACCAATCTTCGTGTCATCTGCAAACTTGCTGATCATACCAACAGTGCCCTCTTCCAGATCATTTATATATATTACAAACAACAGTGGCCCCAATACTGACCCCTGTGGACCACTGGTCACCTTTCTCCATTTCGAGAAACTCCCTTCAACTACCACTCTCTGTTTCCTGTTGCTCAACCAATTCTTTATCCACCTAGCTAGAAACCCTGCACACCATGTGAGTTCACTTTCTCCATTAGTCTACAATGGGGAACCTTATCAAATTCCTTACTAAAATCCATGTTTATGACATCAACAGCCCTTCCTTCATCTAACAACTTGGTCACTTTCTTGAAGAACTCTATTAAGTTGGTAAGGCATGATCTCCCCCGTACAAACCATGTTGTCTATCACTGATAAGCTCATTCCTTTCTAAATATAAATAGATCCCATCTCTCAGTACCCTCTCCAGCAACTTCCCCACCACTGCTGTCAGGCTCACTGGTCTGTAGTTACCCGGAATATCCCTACTACCCTTTTTGTACAGGGGAACAACATGAGCAACATTCCAGTCCTCCAGCACCTCACCTGTATTTAAGGATGCCACAAAGATATCTGTCAGGGCCCCAGCTATTTCCTCTCTCGCCTCCCTCAGCAACCTGGGATAAATCCCATCCGGTCCTGGGGATTTGTTCACCTTAATAAACTCTAGCATACCCAACACATCATAGCGTTGGGGTCAGATAGTGATTAGCTAAGAAGAAATGGTGGCTCAGATTTGTTAATAGTTTTGTTTAGTGTTCACTGTTAGAGTTAAAAAACAGTTTTATTTTCTTTAAACAGTGGAAATCAGGAGTTCTCTTTCACTCACTCATGTTTTTAACAGATTGTGAGGCAAATTGAGCTTCCCTGGGCGTTTTAGTTTTAATTAGCAGAGTGGTTCGACCCCCGCATCGTAACAATAGTCCGCATTGTTTCATTTTTCTTTGTGTTTGATTGTCAACTGAAATGAGAAAATGGTTACTTTAAAACCAGGGACCATGTAAGGAATTGTTGCAGTTTTAAAATCAAGTTACTGAAACACATTGTGTGTTGTACTTACACTACTGCCTTGCCAGCAGCGGGAGAGGAGAGAAGATACCACCGCATGTGTGTGTGAGACTATGTAGAATGAGTTTCATCCAGCAACAGATTGCTGATTGGTTTGTGCAAATGAGACCAATTGTGGATGCTGGATTTTATCACCTTGACAACAACACTCTGATTGGCTTCCAGGCAAGTAAACAGCTTGGGATTTATAGTAGCAGAGAAGCTTCCAGATTGCTTAAGAAGCAGGTTCTGGGTCTTTACCTGTACCCGAAGATTAAAAAAAGCTAATTGTCTTTTCCTACCAGTTACCTTTAACAGTAACTTTAAAATTAGTGCACAAATCACCCGCTAACTCCTGCATACAAGTGGAAAAATCCAAAGTATTCAAAATTGGAGAACAAAAACACAGAGGGTGGTATGTGTATGGAATGAGCTGCCAGAGGATGTGATGGAGACTGGTACAATTGCAACATTTAAGAGGCATTTGGATGGGTATATGAATAGGAAAGGTTTGGAGGGATATGGGCCGGGTACTGGCAGGTGGGACTAGATTGGGTTGGCATATGTGGTCGGCATGGACAGGTTGGACCAAAGGGTCTGTTTCCATGCTGTACATCTCTATTGCTCTATGACTCTAAAAGGTCCTGAGAAATAAAAGGAACATTTCATCAAATCCCATGGACTGGTGCTATTGAACTTTATTTCCTTACTTCCTTTGCCTCCACCCATAACACAAATGTTTTTTGTTTGTCAGTGTCTGTCTTTTATATGTGTAGAGGGGTTTTAAAAGGGTGTTGCAATTTCAACTAATTGAGTTGTATGTTGAAAGTTCATAGCTTTGTTTACCTGTGGCTAGAAATAATAAAATTGTATTAACTAATAGTCCTTGTTAAATCGAGAAAACTGGTTGGTGTTTTCTGTTAACTTAAATCGATCAAACCAGTATATTGGAGACTTAAAGTACTTTGATTAAATCATTCTGTGATGAACAAGGAAATAGTGGTAGGAAACAGCTAGGTGAAAGTGAGGACTGCAGATGCTGGAGATTAGAGTTGAGAGTGTGGTGCTGGAAAAGCACAGCAGGTCAGGCAGCATGCGGGGAGCAGGAAAATCAATGTTTCGGGCAAAAGCCTTTCATCAGGATGGAGCGGATGGGTGGGAAGGAAGATGGTCAGGTGGGAAAGGTCATGAGAGTGGTGCCAAGTTGAAAGGTTGGAACTGGGATAAGGGTGGGGGGAAGGGAAATGAGGAAACTGGTGAAATCCACCTTGATGCCAAGGGGTTGGAGGGTCCTGAGGCGAAAGGTGAAGCGTTCTTCCTCCAGGTGTCGGGTGGTAAGGGATGGCGATGGAGGAGGCCCAGGATCTGTATGTCCTCAGCGGAGTGGGAGGTTGAGTTGAAGTGTTCAACCACAGGGCAGAGGGGTTGGTTAATCTGGGTGTCCCGGAGATGTTCTCTGAAACCCTCTGCGAGTAAGTATCCTATCTCCCCAATGTAGAGAGGGTGGGTTGTTGGGGGGCATGGAGCTGACAAGGTAGTTGCAGAGGGAACAGTCTGTATGGAAAGCTGGTGGGGGTAGGGAGGAAAATTTATCTCTGGTGGTGGGGTCTGTTTGTAGGAGGTGGAAATGGCGGAGGATGATGCGAAATATTCGGAGGTTGGTGGGGTGGAAGGTGAGGACTGGGGGTGGTTGTTCTGTCCTTGTTGCTGTTGGAGGGGTGGGATTTGAAGGCGGAGGTGGTGGATATGGATGAGATGTGCTGGAAGGCATCATCAGCCATGTGGGAGGGGAAATTGCAGTCTTTGAAGAAGGAGGCCATCTGGTGTGTTCTGTGGTGGAACTGGTTCTCCTGGGAGTAGATGCAGTGGAGGCGGAGGAATTGGGTTTCAGGGAAACCAGATGGTCTCCTTTTTTAAAGACCCCAATTTCCCCTCCCACGTAGTTGATGATGCTCTCCAGTGCATCTCATCCACTTCCTCCACCTCCGCCCTTGAACCCCACCCTTCCAAGGACAGAACCCCCCTGGTTCTCACCTTCCACCCCACTAACCTCTGTATATATCGCATCATCCTCTGCTATTTCCGCCACCTACAAACGGACGCCACCACCTGAGATATATTTCCCTCCCCACCCTTATCCGCTTTCTGTAAAGATCATTCCCTCTGTGGTTACCTCGTCAGGTCCACGCCTCCCCCAACAACCCACCCTCCCCTCCCTGCACCTTCCCCTGCCACTGATTTCAAAACCTGTGCCCACCCCCCCACCCTCACCTCCATCCAAGGCCCCAAAAGATCCTTCCATATCCATCAAAGTTTAACCTACGCTTCCACACATTGTTTACTGCATCTGTTGATCCCGGTGCGGTCTCCTCTACATTGGGAAAACGGACAACTACTCGCAGAGCGCTTCAGAGAATGTCTCTGGGAAATAGTGGTGTTTGAGTGTCAGCGCACTTTCCCAGGTAACACCAAGGAGAAGCAGCAAAGAGGTGTTCTTTCTTTGTGTCTGCATGTTCCCAAAGGAGAAAAGACACCAGCTGTCTTTTCTTTCTTTTTTTTTAAAAGCATGCTAATTGAGGCTATTATTTTTATTTCTAGTGAACATTCATTTTTCTTCATCTTGGGGAATTGGTAGATGTCTTTGATTGTTTAATGTATAAAGACTTAGTTAAACAAATTTTACATTAAGTCATTTGAAGACAATAAGAAAAAAGAAGTCTATTGTCAACTGTTCGACTACCTGCCCCACACACTTAAGAGGCACTGCTATTAAGCTCCCACAGCACAAACCCTTTTGTATTCTTAATAAAGCCCAGGAACATATTTTCATTCTTTTGTGACAATGGTTTGTGAATAACCTCGTGTTCATCAGTGTGGCTGCCTACCTGAACCCAGTCACTCCCTTAATAAAAGCATAAATTGCAAGTCTGAAATAAAGTCAAAAGTGCTAGAGGAACCTAGCAGTTCTGGGAGCAGTTGTGGAAAGACATACAGAGAGTGGCACGGTGGCTCAGTGGTTAGCACTGCTGCCTCACAGAGCCAGGGTCCCAGGTTTGATTCCAGCCTTGGGCAACTGTCCGTGTGGAGTTTGCATGTTCTCCTTGTGTCTGCATGGGTTCCTCTGGGTGCTCTGGTTTCCTCCCACAGTTCAAAGATGTGCAGGTCAGGTGAATTGGCTATGCTAAATTGTCCATAGTTGTTAGGTGCATTAGTCAGAAGTGGGGTGGGTTACACTTCGAAGGTCGGTGTGGACTTGTTGGGCTGAAGGACTTGTTTCCACACTGTAGGGAATCTAATCATAATGTTTCAAGTCTGATATGACTCTGCTTCAGATTCTTTCTGCCACCAGCACACATTCTTTGGTTAGCGCACACAGACCAGGATCTGGTTTGTATATATTCCTGGAAGAGCAAAATACAAAACATGTCTGTAAGAGGTGGGCCTTTCTGCTGAGAGAAGTAAGATAGCCTGTCGCCTCATTATCTCTTCCTGTTGCATCTCTCTCTCTCTCGCTCTCTCTGATTAAAGTTTCCTTTCTTGGTACAACCTTCCATTGGGTCCCATGCAGGACATTGCCAGACAGTCAGTAAATTTACATCTCCAGTATTTTTGTCTGTAGCCATCCTTATTTTAAAAGTATTCATTTTGGAATTATAAGTTAAGAATGCCCATAGTATTTTGGGGGTACTGATCTGTCATCTTGACATTTGTTCCACTCAAACAGAGTTCACATTTTGTATTTCTGATCAATGTATTTATCCCATGCCTTATTATCATCTTTTCATTTTTGTGTTTCCTTCCTCAATGTTAAATGTTCTTGAATATCCAGGTCCACTTCTCAGTTACCCTGCAGCCCAGTTTCCACAATGACAATTAAGTCACACCCATTTCCTTTGATTTGTATTTAAATGACCAGCTATGTTGTGGATAGTACATGCATATGTCCTTAACTTTACCTTATTGGTATTATTTCACACTCTCTAAGTTTAGCTTATGTTCACCTTTGATTCACCATCCTTTTGATTTCATTGTTCCTGTGACTGGCTTTATTGTTTTGTAATTTGAAAGACACTTCAGCTTCCCGTCCCCCTGAGAAGCTAGTTTAAACTCTCCCCAAAACCTTAGCAAATCTCCATGTCCTGGTCCTATTAAAATTTAATCCAACCACTTTGGACAGGTCCCACTTGTCCCCGAACTGGTCTCAATGCTTCTGAAATCTGATACCGTCTCTTCCACTACTCCTAAAGCTTTGAGTTCCATTGACCAATTTACCAGCATTGGGTCCAATCCTGAGAGTGCTTCTTCAGATGTCCTACTTTTCAAATTCCTTCCGAATTTCCAAAAACTTGTTTTCAGAGTAATATCCCTCTTCCTACCATTGATCATTGGTACCACTGTGGATCATAACCTCCCCAGAAAAGTGCCCAGCAGTTGCTCCATGCTATCTCTGTCCCTGGCACTGGGAGACAGCGTGTCATCCTGGAATCACATTTATTGTTGCAGATACCTCTGTTGTGATCGTCGGGTTATGGAATCCCCATCACTATTACTGTCCTTTACCCTCCAGCGCCATGAGTTGGCCATGGTACCGTTGGATCCTTGTAAATCATTAACCATCATCATTGTCCAACAGAGAACAAAGAACAATGAAGCACAGGAACAGGCCCTTCAGCCCTCCAGGTCTGCACTGACACATTTTGTCCTTCCAGGGTAAAACTGTCTTCACTCAAAGGATCCATATCCCTAGATTCCCTTCCTGTTCATGTATTTGTCCAGGTGCATCTTGAATGATGCCTTCGTGTTCACTTCCAACACCTCCTCTGGCAGCGCGTTCCAGGCTCTCATCATCCTTTGTGTGAAAAACCTGCCTCGCTCATCTCTTTGAAACCTGCTCCTCCCCCCACCCCACTATACCTTGAACTTATATCTCCAAGTAATTGGGAGAAAGTGAGGACTGCAGATGCTGGAGATCAGAGTCAACATGTTTAGTACTGGAAAAACAAAGCAGGTCAGGCAACATTTTGGATTTGTGTGGAGCTGCAGGAGATGGGGCAGATACTGAATGAGTATTTTGCATCAGTATTTACTGTGGAAAAGGACATGGAAGATATAGAATGTAGAGAAATAGATGGTGACATCTTGAAAAATGTCCTTACTACAGAGGAGGAAGTGCTGGATGTATTGAAACACATAAAAGTGGATAAATCCCCAGGACCTGATCAGGTGTACCCTAGAACACTGTGGGAAGCTAGGGAAGTGATTGTTGAGCCTCTTGCTGAGATATTTGTGTCATCGATAGTCACAGGTGAGGTGACAGAAGACTAGAGGTTGGCTAACATGGTGCTACTGTTTAAGAAGGGTGGTAAGGACAAGCTAGGGAACTATAGACCAGTGAGCCTGATGTTGGTGGTGGGCATGTTGTTGGAGCGAATCCTGAGGGTTAGGATATACATGTATTTGGAAAGGCAACGACTGATTATGGATAGTCAACATGGCTTTGTGCGTGGGAAATCATGTCTCACAAACTTGATTGAGTTTTTTAAAGAAGTAACAAAGAGGATTGATGAGGGCAGATCGGTAGACGTGATCTATATGGACTTCAGTAAGTCGTTCGACAAGGTTCCCCATGGGATACTGATTAGCAAGGTTAGACCTCATGGAATACAGGGAGAACTAGCCATTTGGATACAGAACTGGCTCAAAGATAGAAGATGGTGGAGGGTTGTTTTTCAGACTGGAGGGCTGTGACCAGTGGAGTGCCACAAGGATCGGTGCTGGGTCCACTACTTTTCTTCATTTATATAAATGATTTGGATGCAAGCATCAGAGGTATGGTTAGTAAGTTTGCAGATGACACCAAAATTGGTGGCATTGTGGACAGCAAAGAAGGTTA
>NC_057720.1:70380559-70387297 GCF_004010195.1 Chiloscyllium plagiosum | reverse complement strand
TGATTATGGATAGTCAACATGGCTTTGTGCGTGGGAAATCATGTCTCACAAACTTGATTGAGTTTTTTAAAGAAGTAACAAAGAGGATTGATGAGGGCAGATCGGTAGACGTGATCTATATGGACTTCAGTAAGTCGTTCGACAAGGTTCCCCATGGGATACTGATTAGCAAGGTTAGACCTCATGGAATACAGGGAGAACTAGCCATTTGGATACAGAACTGGCTCAAAGATAGAAGATGGTGGAGGGTTGTTTTTCAGACTGGAGGGCTGTGACCAGTGGAGTGCCACAAGGATCGGTGCTGGGTCCACTACTTTTCTTCATTTATATAAATGATTTGGATGCAAGCATCAGAGGTATGGTTAGTAAGTTTGCAGATGACACCAAAATTGGTGGCATTGTGGACAGCAAAGAAGGTTATTTCAGATTACAACAGGATCATGATCAGACGGGCTAATGGGCTGAGAAGTGACAGATGGACAGAAGTGACAGAGTTTAATTTAGATAAATGCGAGGTGCTGCATTTTGGGAAAGCAAATCTTAGTAGGACTTATACACTTAATGGTAAAGTCCTAGAGAGTATGGGTGAACAAGGAGACCGTGGAGTGCAGGTTCATAGTTCCTTGAAAGTGAAGACGCAGGTAGATAGGATAGTGAAGAAGGTGTTTGGTATGCTTTCCTTTATTGGTCAGAGTATTGAGTACAGGAGTTGGGAGGTCATGTTGTGGCTGTACAGGACATTGGTTAGGCCACTGTTGGAATATTGCGTGCAATTCTGGTCTCCTTCCTCTCGGAAAGATGTTGTGAAACCTGAAAGGGTTCAGAAAAGATTTACAAGGATGTTGCCAGGATTGGAGGATTTGAGCTATAGGGAGAGGTTGAATAGGCTGAGGCTGTTTTCCCTGGAGCATCGGAGGCTGAGGGGTGACCTTATAGAGGTTTATGAAATCATGAGGGACATGGATAGGATAAATAGACAAAGTATTTTCCCTGGGGTGGGAAGTCCAGAACTAAAGGGCATAGGTTAGGGCAAGAGGGGAAAGATATAAAAGAGACCTAAGGGGCAAGTTTTTCACTCAAAGGGTGGTACATGTATGGAATGAGCTGCCAGAGGAAGTGGCGGAGGCTGGTAAAATTGCAACATTTAAAAGACATTTAGATGGGTATATGAATAGGAAGGGTTTGGAGGGATATGGGCTGGGTGCTGGCAGGTAGGACTAGATTGGGTTGAGATATCTGGTCGACATGGACGAGTTGGACTGAAGGGTCTGTTTCCGTAGTGTATATTTATATGACTCTATCCGATAGCAGAAGAATCAACCCCCCAGAAACGTCAATTCTCCTGCTCCTTGGATGCTGCCTGACCTGCTGTGCTTTTCCAGCACCACACTTCTTGACCCCCCTATTAATTGACTCTCCACCCTGAGAAAAAGCTTCATACTTTACTCTCTATTCATGCCATTCACAATCTTAGAAGCTTCTATCAGATCGCCCCTCAACCTCCTGCATTCCAATGAAAACAAATCCTATCTATCCAAACTTTCCTTATAGCTAAAATCCCCCATACTAGGCAACATGCTGGTAAACCTTTTCGGTACTCTCGCCAAAGCATTCACTTCCTTCTACTAATATGGTGATCAGAACTATACGCAATATTCCAAGTGTGGTCTAACTGAAGTTCTATAAAGCTGCAGCATAACTTGTCTATCCTTATACACAATGCCCCTTCCAATGAAGGCAAGCATACCATAGACCTTTTTTTATTACCTTATCTACCTGGACTGCCACCTTCAGTGACCTATGGACCTACACGCCCAGATCCCTCTACATATCAAGACTCCTAAAGGTAATGCCATTCACTGTGTAATTACCACCTGCATTTAACCTGCAAAAATGCATCACCTCACATTTGTCCACTCTATCTGCATTTTTCTGCCCATGCTACCAACTGGTCTATATCATGCTGTATCCTTTGACGATCCTCCTCACTATCCGCAACTCCACCAATCTTTGTACAGTCTGCAAACTTACTAGTTAGACCAGCTATGTTTTCCTCCAAATAATTTATGTAGATCACGAACAGCAGAGGTCCCAGCACTGATATCTGTGGCAGCCCTTCATTTCAAAGAGCATCCTTCCATCACTACGCTCTAGCTCCTATGACTATGCTAGTTCTGCATCCATCTTGCCAGCACCTCCCCCACCCAATACCATGTGACTTCACCTTTTGTACCAGTCTGCCATGAGGGACCTTGTCAAAGTCATTACTGAAGTCCATGTAGACAATGTCAACTGTTTTTCCCTCATCAATCACCTTTGTCACCTCCTCAAAAAACACAATCAAGTTAGTGAGGGAAGATATCCTCCACACAAAACCATGCTGTTTGTCCAAAATTATATATTCCATAATAAACAATGGTTCCCACAGTATGGGCTGGGCAAGGTGGATGGATAAGTATGGGAAGTGAAGATAACTGAAGATCTTTCCTTGATCGTCCCTCAAGTTCTCTGAGTTCAGACCTTTCTTTCACCGCAGGATACATTCTGCATGGTAACTGGGAGCACCACGATGTGGTCAATGATCAACTCTTCCATGTAGTCTTAGTGTGTTTTAACAATTCTTCCAAAGGAAACTGTTTCACTGGTTCAAATTATTCCACTTTATTTGGCAGTTTTGTTGTCAAAGTGCAGCAGCAGCAGTGAGTGTATATTGGACCTCTTTTGAGACTTACAAGTTTGCATTGTCACAAATTGATCCCAGGCACCAAACGTAAGTTCTGACTTGAAGCATGAAAACCCCACCCATAGCATTGATTGTGAAGGAAAATGGCTTCAGTTTGATCTGATTGTTTGATCTTCCATTTCTAATACTATGTTAGAAAGCCCCATTTTTCAAGCAATCTGGGCCCGTGTGTGACATTCCAGATCAGTGACTGGCTGGTAATACAGCAGGACAGCACGAAGAGATGTTAAATGGGAGGCAATGGCCTGGTCAACCCAGAGACCAGGTAATGTTCCAGGGACCTGGGTTCAAATCCCACCTCGGCAGATGGTGGAATTTGAATTTAATTTAAAAATCTGGAATTAAGAGTCTAATGATAGCCACAAATCCACTGTGGATTGTTGGAAAAAAAACATCTGGTTCACTAATGTTCTTTAGGGAAGGAAGCTACAATTCTTAGCTGATCTGGTCTACATGTGACTCCAGACTGATCTGGTCTACATGTGACTCCAGACTCAAAGCAATGGGGTTGACTCTTAACTGCCCTCTGGTCATTTAGGGATGGCCAATAAATGCTTCCTGGCCGGTGGCGTCTTCAGCCTGTGAATTAAGTTTTTTGAAATTGAGAAGTATCGTAAACATCAGGTTGACCAAACAAGATGTAAATGTTTCCCTTATGTATGAGGTTTAGTAACATAATAACATTGGAAACTTAGAAAGGTGAAAGCTAAGAGCAGAAGTAGACAATTCAGCCCTGAGAGCCTGCTTCACCATTCAATATGAGCATGGCTGGTCCTCTATCTCAATGCCATATTCTCACACTCCCTCCTCACCATTCTCCCTCAAATTTCATTTTCTCATTGCAAGGACCTCCAAAGTCTGAAATCAGAAGTCCATAAGTCAGCACGCTGATTGGCGTGTGCAGGACCTCAGTGGAACATTGGGAGAGACTGTGTGACTGAATAGCTCAAAGGGACTGTTCGATGCATTTAATAGGGAGTGGGAGGGGGAGTTGAAGTGTTGAGCCATGGGGTGGTTGGGTTGGACATGCAGATCCTTGGACTCCTCCACCCTCCCACTCCACCAAGGACATGCAGGTCCTTGGACTCCTCCAGGGACACCCGGACTAACCAACCCAACCACCCCATGGCTCAACACTTCAACTCCCCCTCCCACTCCACCAAGGACATGCAGGTCAGTCCCTTTGAGCTATTCAGCCACACAGTCTCTCCCAAGGTTCCACTGAGGTCCTGCACACGCCAATCAGCGTGCTGACTTATGGACTTCTGATTTCAGACTTTGGAGGTCCTTGCAATGAGAAAATGAAATTTGAGGGAGAATGGTGAGGAGGGAGTGTGAGAATATGGCATTGAGATAGAGGACCAGCCATGATCATATTGAATGGTGAAGCAGGCTCTCAGGGCTGAATTGTCTACTTCTGCTCTTAGCTTTCACCTTTCTAAGTTTCCAATGTTATTATGTTACTAAACCTCATACATAAGGGAAACATTTACATCTTGTTTGGTCAACCTGATGTTTACGATACTTCTCAATTTCAAAAAACTTAATTCACAGGCTGAAGACGCCACCGGCCAGGAAGCATTTATTGGCCATCCCTAAATGACCAGAGGGCAGTTAAGAGTCAACCCCATTGCTTTGAGTCTGGAGTCACATGTAGACCAGATCAGCTAAGAATTGTAGCTTCCTTCCCTAAAGAACATTAGTGAACCAGATGTTTTTTTTCCAACAATCCACAGTGGATTTGTGGCTATCATTAGACTCTTAATTCCAGATTTTTAAATTAAATTCAAATTCCACCATCTGCCGAGGTGGGATTTGAACCCAGGTCCCTGGAACATTACCTGGTCTCTGGGTTGACCAGGCCATTGCCTCCCATTTAACATCTCTTCGTGCTGTCCTGCTGTATTACCAGCCAGTCACTGATCTGGAATGTCACACACGGGCCCAGATTGCTTGAAAAATGGGGCTTTCTAACATAGTATTAGAAATGGAAGATCAAACAATCAGATCAAACTGAAGCCATTTTCCTTCACAATCAATGCTATGGGTGGGGTTTTCATGCTTCAAGTCAGAACTTACGTTTGGTGCCTGGGATCAATTTGTGACAATGCAAACTTGTAAGTCTCAAAAGAGGTCCAATATACACTCACTGCTGCTGCTGCACTTTGACAACAAAACTGCCAAATAAAGTGGAATAATTTGAACCAGTGAAACAGTTTCCTTTGGAAGAATTGTTAAAACACACTAAGACTACATGGAAGAGTTGATCATTGACCACATCGTGGTGCTCCCAGTTACCATGCAGAATGTATCCTGCGGTGAAAGAAAGGTCTGAACTCAGAGGATTTGAGGGATGATCAAGGAAAGATCTTCAGTTATCTTCACTTCCCATACTTATCCATCCACCTTGCCCAGCCCATACTGTGGGAACCATTGTTTATTATGGAATATATAATTTTGGACAAACAGCATGGTTTTGTGTGGAGGATATCTTCCCTCACTAACTTGATTGTGTTTTTTGAGGAGGTGACAAAGGTGATTGATGAGGGAAAAACAGTTGACATTGTCTACATGGACTTCAGTAATGACTTTGACAAGGTCCCTCATGGCAGACTGGTACAAAAGGTGAAGTCACATGGTATTGGGTGGGGGAGGTGCTGGCAAGATGGATGCAGAACTAGCATAGTCATAGGAGCTAGAGCGTAGTGATGGAAGGATGCTCTTTGAAATGAAGGGCTGCCACAGATATCAGTGCTGGGACCTCTGCTGTTCGTGATCTACATAAATTATTTGGAGGAAAACATAGCTGGTCTAACTAGTAAGTTTGCAGACTGTACAAAGATTGGTGGAGTTGCGGATAGTGAGGAGGATCGTCAAAGGATACAGCATGATATAGACCAGTTGGTAGCATGGGCAGAAAAATGCAGATAGAGTGGACAAATGTGAGGTGATGCATTTTTGCAGGTTAAATGCAGGTGGTAATTACACAGTGAATGGCATTACCTTTAGGAGTCTTGATATGTAGAGGGATCTGGGCGTGTAGGTCCATAGGTCACTGAAGGTGGCAGTCCAGGTAGATAAGGTAATAAAAAAAGGTCTATGGTATGCTTGCCTTCATTGGAAGGGGCATTGTGTATAAGGATAGACAAGTTATGCTGCAGCTTTATAGAACTTCAGTTAGACCACACTTGGAATATTGCGTATAGTTCTGATCACCATATTAGTAGAAGGAAGTGAATGCTTTGGCGAGAGTACTGAAAAGGTTTGCCAGCATGTTGCCTAGTATGGGGGATTTTAGCTATAAGCAAAGTTTGGATAGATAGGATTTGTTTTCATTGGAATGCAGGAGGTTGAGGGGCGATCTGATAGAAGCTTCTAAGATTGTGAATGGCATGAATAGAGAGTAAAGTATGAAGCTTTTTCTCAGGGTGGAGAGTCAATTAATAGGGGGGTCAAGAAGTGTGGTGCTGGAAAAGCACAGCAGGTCAGGCAGCATCCAAGGAGCAGGAGAATTGACGTTTCTGGGGGGTTGATTCTTCTGCTATCGGATAGAGTCATATAAATATACACTACGGAAACAGACCCTTCGGTCCAACTCGTCCATGTCGACCAGATATCTCAACCCAATCTAGTCCTACCTGCCAGCACCCAGCCCATATCCCTCCAAACCCTTCCTATTCATATACCCATCTAAATGTCTTTTAAATGTTGCAATTTTACCAGCCTCCACCACTTCCTCTGGCAGCTCATTCCATACATGTACCACCCTTTGAGTGAAAAACTTGCCCCTTAGGTCTCTTTTATATCTTTCCCCTTTCGCCCTAACCTATGCCCTTTAGTTCTGGACTCCCCACCCCAGGGAAAATACTTTGTCTATTTATCCTATCCATGTCCCTCATGATTTCATAAACCTCTATAAGGTCACCCCTCAGCCTCCGATGCTCCAGGGAAAACAGCCTCAGCCTATTCAACCTCTCCCTATAGCTCAAATCCTC
>NC_057720.1:70374296-70380138 GCF_004010195.1 Chiloscyllium plagiosum | reverse complement strand
TTCTGTCCTGGTGGTGATTGGAGGGGCGGGGCTCAAGGGCGGAGGAGCGGGAAGTGGAAGAGATGCGGTGGAGGGCATCGTCGATCACGTCTGGGGGGAAATTGTGGTCTTTGAAGAAGGAGGCTATCTGGGTTGTACAGTATTGGAAATGGTCTAAGCTGAAGCAAGTCTAAATCTTGGACCATTAACCTTCCAGAAGAAATTTGCAGAATTTCACAGACCATGATGGCATTGACAACTGAACAGATCCTAAAGGATTACGAATGTTTTTACAGGTCTTGCATTATTTCCTATTGATTATCATCTCGAAGTAGATGAGAGTGAGAAACCAAATCAGCATCTGCCAAGTAGAGTTCCAACTGCCCTCAAGTCCAGCCAAAAAGACAGTAGAAAAGCGAGAAGGGGAAGGTTCCTACAGATTGGATTAGCAGCATAGTATCAGTGAAAATCTAGAAAACCGAGGATATGCATAAATCCAAAAGATTTCAGTAAAGTTTTGAAGAGGTCTCAGTACTACATGCTACCACTGAGGTCATTTGCCACAACTTACCGAGGTACAGGTCCTCACTCCCCTCAATGTGACTGATGGTTACTCATACGGAAAGCTGGATGAAAGCACCCGTTTTGTTAACTACATTATGGGTGCCATTTGGGAGATGCAGGCAATTCTGCAAGTTGTTTCATATTTCCAGTACTCCAGAAGGGTTTCAACATGACTCGAGATAGTCAGTGATCCTCCTTGATGGAAGATATTTGGATGATCTATGGATGCAACAATACAACGGAAAAAGCCATCACAGACCTCAATCAGATTCTACTGCAATTCCTAATGAGGTTTTAGCAGCAAACCTAAAACTGAATAGGAAGAGAATACAATCGAAAATGCCTGAAGGCAAGCACATAGGTCATGTACTGACAGCAAAAGGACTCTTCCCAGGTCCTGACAATATGAGGGCTTGGAGAAATGCAGCAGCCACCAGAGGTGAAGTCAATATAATGATTCATTGGAGCCACGACCTATCTAGCAAAGATCCTAACTATTCTGTCATCAGAGTGTGAACGTCTGTGCATGATCACTGCTCAGAACATGCAAGTGGTACCAGGAAGTGGAAGCAACTTTCACTAGTATCTATCAACTAGTGATGACAGCACTAGTACTGAGTTCCTACAACATCAAAAAGGAAGTTACTTTGCAGAGCGCTGCCAGTGTTTTATGACTTGGAGCATTAACCAATGCTCAACCATTTTGCAGTAAGTATATAACAAGTTGTGTTTGCATGGAGGATATTAAAAGATGCTGTACTCAGGTTGAGAAAGAGCTTGTCTTTTGTCTTTGTTTGTGAACAATATAACCAATACTTGGTCAGGAGAGACAAAGTTACCGTGCAGTCTGACCACAAACCACTTTGAGAATCTTCCTCAAACCACTTCCATCTGATCCAAAGCATCTTTAAAGATACATTCCTTTTCTCTTATTCTTCTGCATGGACCTCTGAGGTCCATGTGCAGCAGTGACTTTCAAAATCAGAAATCAATGCTGGGATTGATTTATTCTGACCATTTGAAAATAAACTAGCTGATGTCAACAATGACCAGAGAAAATTATGGCATTCCTGACATCGTGAGGTGAGTGACAATTGCCCTCAATTCACAAGTGAAGAATTCATCGGTTTCATAAAAGATTGGGAAATGCACCTCCCAACATCATCTCCACAATATCCCCAGTCAAATGGAAAAGCTGAGTCAGCTGTAAAAACCGCCAAAGAGATTGTGAAAAAATTGAGAACATCCAGCAGAGACTTGTACAATGTAGTCCTTGAGCATGCCTACTGAAGGCATGGAAAATCTTCCAGTTCAAAGGTGAATGTCACATGGCTCACAAGCTACCCTTTCAACAATGCTGCTGAAACCAGGAGTAATCACAGATAGAATATCGAACATTACAGCATGGTACAGGCCCTTCAGCCCTTGATGTTGCGCCTACCTGTGAAACCAATCTGAAGCTCACCTAACCTACACTATTCCATTCTCATCCATATGCCTATCCAATGACCTTTTAAATGCCCTTAAAGTTGGCAAGTCTACTGTTGTTGTAGGCAGTGCGCTTTATGCCCCTACTACTCTCTGAGTAAAGAAACTACCTCTGACATCTGTCCTACATCTATCACCCCTCAATTTAAACCTATGGCCCCTCGTGCTAGCCATCACCATCTGAGGAAAAAGGCTCTCACTGTCCAAAATATCTAACCCTCTGATTATCTTATATGTCTCAATTAAGTCACCTCTCAACCTTCTTCTCTCTAATGAAAACAGCCTCAAGCCCCTCAGCCTTTCCTCGTAAGACCTTCCCTCCATATCAGGCAACATCCTAGTAAATCTCCTCTGAACCCTTTTGAAAGCTTCCACATCCTTCCTATAATGTGGTGACTAGAACTGTACACAATACTCCAAGTGTGGCCGCGCCAGATTTTCAAACAGCTGCAGCATGACCTCGTGGTTCCGAAACTCAATCCCTGTAGCAATAAAAGCTAACACACCATATGCCTTCTGAACAACCCTATCAACCTGGGTGACAACTTTCAAGGATCCATGTACCTGGACACTGAGATTTCTCTGCTCATCTACACTACCAAGAATCTTACCAAAAGCCCAGTAGTCTGCATTCCTGTTACTCCTTCCAAAATGAATCATCTCACACTTTTCCGCATTAAACTTCATTTGCCACCTCTCAGCCCAGCTGTGCAGCTTCTCTATTTCCCTTTGTAACCTGCACCATCCTTCGTCACTATCCACAACTCTACCGACCTTACTGTCATCCGCAAATTTACTAACCCATCCTTCTATGCCCTCATCCAGGTCATTTAAAGAATGACAAACAACAGTGAATCCAAAACAGATCCTTGTGGTTCACCTCTCGTAACTGAACTCCAGAATGAATATTTCCCATCAACTACCACCTTCTGTCTTCTTTCAGCTAGCCAATTTCTGATCCAAACTGCTGAATCTCTCTTAATCCCATTCCTCCGTATTTTGTGCAATAGCCTATCGTGGGGAACCTTATCAAACACCTTACTGAAATCCATATACACCATATCAACCACTTTACCTTCATCCACCTGTTTGGTCACCTTCTCAAAGAACTCTGTAAGTTTTGTGAGGCACCTCACACCTTTCACAAAACCTGGTTAACTATCCCTAATCAACTTATTCCTTTCTAGATGATTTTTAAATCCTATCTTTTATAACCCTTGCCAACACTTTACCCACAACCGAAGTAAGGGTCACTGGTCTATAATTACTAGGGTTGTCTCTACTCCCCTTCTTGAACAAAGGAACAATATTTGCATCCTCCAGTCTTTTGGCACTATTCCTGTAGACAATGATAACACAAAGGTCAAAGCCAAAAGCCCGACAATCTTCTCCCTGGCTTCCCAGAGAATCCTAGGACAAATCCCGTCCAGCCCAGAGGATTTATCTATTTTTACACTTTCCAAAATTGCTAACACCTCCTCCTTATGAACCTCAATCCCATCTAGTCTAGTAGCCTGTATCTCAGTATCTCCTCGACCACATTGTTTTTTTCCAGTGTGAATACTGATGAAAGTATTCATTTGGTGCTTCACCTATCTCCTCTGACTCCACACACAACTTTCCACTACTGTCCTTGATTGGCCCTAATCTTACTCTAGTCATTCTTTTATTCCTGATATACCTTTAGAAAGCTTTATGGTTTTCCTTGATCCTATCAGCCAATGACTTCTCATGTCTCCTTCTGGCTCTTCTTAGCTCTCTCTTTAGGTCTTTCCTGGCTAACTTGTAACACTCAAGCACTCTAACTGAGCCATCGCATCTCATCCTAATATAAGCCTTCTTCTTCCTCTTGACAAGAGATTCAGCTTCCTTAGTAAACCACGGCTTCCACGCTCGACAACTTCCTCCCTGCCTGACCGGTACATACTTATCAAGGACCCACAGTAGCTGGTCCTTGAATAAGATCCATATTTCAATTGTGTCCATCCTCTGCAGTTTCCTTCCCCATCCTATGCATCCTAAATCTTGCCTCATCGCATTGTAATTACCTCTCCCCCAGTTGTAACTCTTTGCCCTGCGGTATATACCTATCCCTTTCCATCGCAAAAGTAAACATAACTGAATTGTGGTCACTATCACCAAAGTGCTCACCTACCTCCAAATCTAACACCTGGACAGAGGTTAATTACCTAGTATCAAATCTTATGTGGCATTGCCCCTTGTTGGCCTGTCTACATACTGTGTCAGGAAATCCTCCTGCACACATTGGACAAAAACTGATCCATCTGAAGTACTCAAATTATAGTATTCCCAGTCAATATTTGGAAAGTTAAAATCCCCATAACAACTACCCAGTCACTTTCACTTTAGATTAGATTACTTACAGTGTGGAAACATGCCCTTTGGCCCAACAAGTCCACACCGCCCCGCTGAAGCGCAACCCATCCATACCCCTACATTTACACCTTAACTAACACTACGGGCAATTTAGCATGGCCAATTCACCTGACCTGCACATCTTTGGACTGTGGGAGGAAACCGGAGCACCCGGAGGAAACCCACGCAAACACGGGGAGAACGTGCAAACTCCACACAGTCAGTCGCCTGAGGCGGGAATTGAACCCGGGTCTCTGGCGCTGTGAGGCAGTAGTGCTAACCACTGTACCACCGTGCCGCCCACTTTCACTTCTGTCGAGGATCATCCTCGCTATCCTGTCCTCTACATCTCTGGAATTATTCGGAGGCCGATAGAAAACTCCCAACAGGGTAACCTCTCCTTTCTTGTTTCTAACCTCAGCCCACACTACCTCAGTAGATGAGTCCTCAAACATCCTTTCTGCAACCGTAATACTGTCCTTGACTGACAGTGCCACATCACCCCCCTCTTTTATCATTTTCTCTGTTCTTAGTGAAACATCTAAATCCCAGAACCTGCAATAACCATTCCTGTCCCTGCTCTACCCATGTTTCCGAAATGGCCACAACATTGAAATCCCAGGTACCAACCCATGCTGCAAGTTCACCCACCTTATTCCAGGTGCACCTGGTGTTGAAGTAGACACACTTCAAATCAACTTCTTGCTTGCTGGTGCCTTTTTCCAACCTTGAAACCTTGTGATCTCACTACTCTCAACCTCCTGTATATGAGAACTACAATTTCAGTTCCCATCCCCTTGCTGAAATAGTTTAAACCCATCCGAAGAGCATTGGCAAATTCTCCCCCCAGGATATTGGTATCCCTGTAGTTCAAGTCGTAGTCATAGTCATAGATATGTACAGCATGGAAACAGACTCTTCAGTCCAACCCATCCATGCCGACCAGATATCCCAACCCAAACTAGTCCCACCTGCCAATACCCGGCCCATATCCCTCCAAACCCTTCCTATTCATATACCCATCCAAATGCCTCTTAAATGTTGCAATTGTACCAGCCTCCACCACATCCTCTGGCAGCTCATTCCATACACGTACCACCCTCTGCGTGAAAGACCTCTTAGGTCTTTTTTCTATCTTTCCCCTCTCAACCTAAAGCTATGCCCTCCAGTTTTGGACTCCCTGACTCCAGGGAAAAGACTTTGTCTATTTATCTTATCCATGCCCCTCATAATTTTGTAAAACTCTATAAGGTCACCCTCAGCCTCCGATGCTCCAGGAAAAACAGCCCCAGCCTGTTCAGCCTCTCCCTGTAGTTCAGATCCTCCAACCCTGGCAACATCCTTGTAAATCTTTTCTGAACCCTTTCAAGTTTCACAACATCGTTCCGATAGTGGCCTAACCAATGTCCTGTACAGCCGCAACATGACCTCCCAA
>NC_057720.1:70336123-70373407 GCF_004010195.1 Chiloscyllium plagiosum | reverse complement strand
AGTTCTGTATCCAAATGGCTAGTTCTCCCTGTATTCCATGAGATCTAACCTTGCTAATCAGTCTCCCATGGGGAACCTTGTTGAATGCCTTACTGAAGTCCATATAGATCACATCTACTGCTCTGCCCTCATCAATCTTCTTTGTTACTGCTTGAAAAAACTCAATCAAGTTTGTGAGACATGATTTCCCACCATCCTGTTTGTGGAGGTCCCATCTACCCTGGAAAGAGCCCCAATTATCCAGGAATCCAAAACCCTCCCTCTTGCACCATCCCTTAGCCACGTGTTCAACTCCTCTCTCTCCCTATTCCTTGCCTCGCACGGGCAACAATCCAGAGATAACAACTCTGTTTGTTATAGCTCTAAGATTCCACCCTAACTCCCTGAATTTCTGCCTTAAATCTCCATCTCTCTTCCTACCTGTGCAAGGTGTGAGTGACAAAAGCAAAATGAAACAACAGAAAGACAAATTTCATTTTGGTAAAACTGCTAAATCCTTCCCAGAGCTGAGCATTGCAGAGTGATCACAGTGCAGACATTCAGTGCTCTCAACAATTATCTTGGCAACTTGGAATCTGTGTCAATCGTTGTCACCTATGTTCTGTGGTGACCTTGAACAATTCGATGTAATGTTAGAGAATATAGAACATAGTACAATACAAGCAGAACAGGCCCTTCAGCCCTCAACATTGCACCGACCCGTGAACTATTCTAAGCTCATCCCCCGACTCTATCCCATCATCATCCATGTGCTGATCCAAGGATTGTTTAAATCTCCCTAATGTGGCTGAGCTAACTCAGAGATGAGAATTGACCACACATACTGCAATATATAATATTGCAGTAACTGCAGACATCTACATTCAATCAGGAAAGCTGTATGTTCACAGTAGGCTAATGAGCAAGAAACATGATCTCATCACCTACGCAAAATACAGATCAATAATAAGGCATCCACCATAGCCTAGCTATGGATATAGAATAATACTGCAGGAATAATAACATATAGGTAATAAAATGGATCAGTAACGACAGTAACCAAAGCAACAGCACACACCACAGAAATTATACTCTTTAGAGAAGCAACACCATCCTCAGGACAATCAAATATCAAATAAAAATTCAATGACAATGTATATGTGTACCATGAGGAGAGCTGCATAATTTAACAACAATATATGCAAAACATGTGCGGGGATGGATGAACATGGTTAACATGCAGTTTTGTTAATGAATGATGATTGGGTTGCTTGTGTAACTTGAAATTGCAAATGATGGTGCATGCGAGTATTTTTGGTTTTCCTTTGTGAAAAGGGGGACATTTGGAGAATTGCAATTCTCCGCAGGGAACTGACTGGCCTGCTGCAGTCACGTGACCACCACCTTTGTTGTCAGTGGCTTTGTGTGCTGTCTGCAGGAGCCATTTCAAAATATCACTTGAAACAATAACACTGACTACTCCTTCAAAATATGTCATTGACTATAAAATGTTTTGAAATATCCTGAAGCTATAAAAGGGTCCTGGAGAATTATGAAATTTTTCCTATGGCTCAGAGCTACAAAAGACGATTAAGAACAAAGCTATGACATACAGCTTGCTTGGTCTGTGCTAGGTTGACTCTGTGAGTTCATGTAGAGGCATATATCATGAGCTTAACATTTTGAGCAATGTTGAACAGTGATAAACCTGGGAAGAGACGAGAATTGATCAATATGCACTTTCTACTTAAGGAACAGAAGCAGTATTTAACAGCTTGCTTTGCAGTAGCCTTTATTTATTCAAATATAATGAAAGGAAGTTGAGATTTGCTCCAGCTGAGTCTTATTCTCTAAAATAGTATACATGCTAGACCAGAGGAACTGGGACCATTACAACGAAGAAGGCCACAATAAGGTATTACAGAGATCTACAAAATTTTTGAGGCTTTATTAAAGCAGGTAGGAGCAAGCCAGTTTCAATGGTTGAAAGGTCAATAACCAGAGACACAGGTTTTGAGTAATTTTACAAAACTATGAAGTGAGGCAATGAGGGGAAAGAAAGAGCATGCAGTGAGTTCTTTTAGGAATGAGAAAGTGTTGGAAGAAAATGCTAAATATCTTTTAGTAGGATATTAGATATGTAGATGAAGTGATCATTTCCAGGGCAATGAGGTAGCAGCAGGAGGGTACCAGTCATTGGAGAGCTGGCATAGACATGATGGGCTAAATGATCCCCCTCGCTTTTTTTAATTCTTCATGATGTGAGAAGTGTGTTCTTGAACCACTGCAGTCCATTTTGTGTAGCGAAACCCACAATTCTGTTTGGGAAGGATTTCCAGGATTTTGATCCAGTGATACTAAAGAAGTGACAATATATTTCCAAATCAGTAGGGTCATTGGGTGGAGAGGAACTTGCAGGTGGTGAGTTTTTTTTATTCACTTGAGGAATGTGAGTGTCACTGGCTGACCAGGATTTATTGCCCGTTCCTAGCTGCCCTTGGGAAGGTGGTGGTGAGCTGCCTTCTTGAACCACTGCAGTCCACTTGCTATGGGTTGACCCACAATGTCCTAAGGGAGGGAATTCCAAAATTGTGACCCAGCGATGGTAAAGGAATGCTAATATATCTCCAACTCAGGATGCTGAGTGGCTTGGAGGGAAACTTGTTGATGGTGGTGTTCCCATGTGTCTGCTGCCCTTGTCCTTCTAGATACTGGTGGGTTTGGAAAGTGCCATCTAAACAGTCTTGGTGAATTTCTACAGTGCATATCGATAGCAGACACTTCTGCTGCTGCAGTGAGGAGTGAATGTTTGTGGATGTGGGGGTTTAAATTAAATGGGTTGCTCTTTGTTTGGGCCATGCAATTTCTTGGCTGTTGCTGAAGCTGCACTCTAACACACAGCGTATTCCTAACTAGTTCCTTGTAAATGGTGGATAGGCTTTCAGCAGTCAGGGTGTGAGTTACTCACTGCAGGATTCTTAGCCTCTTATCGGCTCTTGTAACCACCTGGCTAGTCCATTTCAGTTTATAGTCAATGGAAACATAATGGGGTATTCAGTGCTAGAAGTGCCTTTTGAATGTCAAATGGTGAAATTTAGATCTTCTCTGGTGAGAGATAGCCATTGCTAGGCACTTGGGTGGTGTGAATGTTACTCTGCTGTATTTGTCGTTAATGTTCCAAAATGTAGCTCTTGGCAACATTAAGTAGGAATTTACTTGTCATAATTTTGTAATTAGTTGGATTTCTTGTTGCATTGCAATTCACTCGAGGTATAAATGAAAAGCCTGAAGTGCTCTGAATATTTTGTTGTCAGGCTGACGATGCAAATGGTGAATGGAGGACTTTTGCCAATCTTGTATTCACAAGCTTGTTGCTGCAGAGCAATTTATTTGGTGAAAATTTCCAATGATTGCAGTGCTTTCTTTGCTTTACAAAGCTGACTTCTTGTGAAGAACAACAATGCAGATTTGGAGAGCATGTGATTTTTACGAGCAGCTGCAAAGCAATTAGAATTTATGGTCTCATTTGATTCTCATGGCGTTCTGAGCAGATGCATACAATGCGGTCTAATGAACATGGTCTTTGTGTGCCTAAAACCTTAGATTGACGATAATGAGAATACCAGAGAGCCCAAAAGTTACAAGCCATTGACACCATTAATGTAACTCGATAATGTTATGACAGTGAGAGTGAAGGCTGAATCATTTGTTAGCATTGCACAAAGCCCCAATGCTGTAATATGTCAATTAAAAAGTTCCTTATAGACCAAGTGCTGTTGGGGTACACCCTTTCTGAAGCCTTCTGTTGAATAGTTCATGCTTCTGCTGAAACTGAATGGTCTATGTTGCACATTGGTTGTTGAGCAACGAATGGCCACAAAAGTAGTCCATAAAAGTAAAATTGGACTATTTTCTGGATGTTAGGATTTCCCATAATGTCTGGGAAAGGTGTGCCCTGACATGCAAAGATGAGAGTAGTTGTTTGCTGCTAATGAGGTAGCTAGAAGCCCTTCACATGGCCTTGGTTTTGGGCTGTCTTCAGCTGACTGTTTGTCCTGAGGACCAGGCAGGAAGTTTCATGATTAGGACCTAATGAGGTAATATCAGAATGTCAATGGGAAATAGACTCTTTTTATATCAATTAAACAATTTGGCATCATGCTTTAATGATTACAGACAGGCTCCCTGACAATCTGACAATAGTATAGACTAGAACGTGCAATATAAGGACAGTTATCTGCTGCAAACAGGAAAACGAGATGAGGTCTCTTTCTGCCCATTCTTACTGACCGCTGACTCTAATTCCAGACCTAATTTTTGTGTTTTGCCTATTTTTCCATCTCTCAGTCTTTTATTTGCCATTTCCTTCTTTCTCCAATTTCTTACTCTTCCTTCACCTTTTGGTTTTCTTACATTTCTCTCTCATTTGTCTGCTCCACTTGTTATCTCCCTCTCTTGTTGGCTCTTGGCCGTACTTGCTAACATTTCCCTCTTCTTTTCTCTTTCTATTTCCCTCATTCTCTTTCTCTCTCCTTTGTTGCTTATTTGATTTTGTACTCATTCTCTTCTAGGGTTGATGCAATGACAGCAATCTCGCTGTAGCTCAGAGAGCTATTTGTATGAAACCAATAACAGGCAATAAAGCAGGGCCTCTCTAATTTGACCCTGAGCAGCCCAGTTCTCAATGTGTGGGTAACGAACCCTGCCTACAGATACTGTTCATATTTGCAGCCTTGTCTTTTAGAGTTGTAGGTCTGCAGATATTGAAAAAGCTCCTGTCTCACCGGTTATTCCGTTTAATATTATTAAGGACCATTTGCATCGTCGTTTGAAGTAGGTATGAATTAATGGGAATATGGGTTTAATTTTCATTTGTGCTTCCAAGACTCCTTGGCTCTCATGCACTTCATGAAGATTGTACCCTTGACCTGTACTGGCACCCCAATGCATTATTAATCAAATGCTGCATAGTCAGTAGATCCATCTTACAGATAAAGGATGAACCATTATCCAATTTGCCTAGTCTTTGGTTAGAGGGATATTAAGCTGCCTGAAGTTCTCTTTGAATTTAATTTGGGAGTTCTGATATTTGGGCATTTAAAGCACCATGCTTCTATCTGCTACATGACTCTCTGGGGCAATGCCATGGTCATTGAAAACATGGTTTGGAGACTGGGACCTCTCATGACTTCAGTGATTGTGGCTTCTTGCTGAAATTGCAGGATTTGTGTTTGGCCTTTTATATCTTCAGTTGCAACCTTCTTACTGCCCTGTTTGCTATGTTTATTTTCCTGAGTTTCTGCTCATCTGCATCCCACGTGCATGGTGACCATGTTGTATGACCTGAGTAACTTATTCATGTACTACCACAGGACAAGTTAGTCCTGCTTGCTAACCACAAAACGTGCATTTGCACTGTTCAAACACACCATACAAAATGCCACTGTATAAATAGATCACCGCACTGCTGTGATCCTCCCAAATACAAGAAATACAGTCTTACAGCTTCTTCATTTGTGTGTGATGTGGTTTAGCCCACTCATCATTTAAATGTCATATTGATCTCATCCTAGTCTGGTGCCCTCTACATATCCCATTGAAATTCATCAGTTGGAAACCACACTTAACCCACTCTTTGATACATAATTTGATGTCTAAGAGATTACGCTGAATTTATAGCACAGAAACAAGCAACTTAGCCCAAATGATCTATACTATTATGTTTGCTCATCACCAACGTCCTCCCACTTTACTTCATTTAACCCTCAAGTAAATATTCAATATGTAACCTCATAATCCATGTGACAGTATAATGTGCCGAAGTTACCTCAGCTTCTGATTTCTCTCCATTCACTCAAACTCCAAGAGTGAAGATAGAATGATTTGATGTTAGACCATATGTTAAATTCATTTGACAGTACAGCTCCATGACTTTTAATCTTTCTCATGTTTTTAGTTAAACATATGTTATTTTTGGCATGGAAAACATCTATCCGCTGGATTCTCAGCATATAATTCAGTTATTACGCTGAAGCATGACAATTTTAATCAAACAGTTTAGTACAGAGAAACAAGAAAAGGACTTCACTTTATATAGTCCCTGCATTGCCAATTAATTTTAATGGCGAAGCACTGTGACACAAGGAAATGTGGCAGTGATATTATGCACAGCCAGATTCTACATACATCGGAACCTAATGGCTAGATATTTTGTTTTTAAAGTTGTTGCTTGATGAATAAATGCAGGACTTCAGCTGTTCTGTTCCTCTTCTAGTCTTCAGAGAATGTCACAGGATATTTTACATCTTCCTGACAGGACCAATAGTGCCTCAGTTTAAAGTCTCATTTGGACATCAGTACTTCTGATAGATCTGCCTTTCCACGACCCTGCCCCAAGATTGCATGTTCCAGTCTCCACAATGGGTTTTCAACCCGTAACATCTGATTGCAAAGCAACAGTACTACTATTGAGCCATTAAATGTCATTAATATTGCTTTTTCTGAGAAAAATTCTCAACTATTTAACTATTATTGTTGTCAGTGTCTTCTTGGCTGTGTCTGATTAGGAAGTGCATATTCCTTGCCTTTCAGTAATGGTTTGGCATCTACGTATTCTACTTTAACACTTTAAGCCCCAAGAGATTTCCCTGTTATTAAGTTAATCTGTAAAAGTTAATGTGCCAAATTACATTGCCAAGCTCATGTCAGATTGACATTAAGCAGCAATGAGATTGGTGGAAGCAAGGGGGATACATTTTCCAACCTCTGATTCCAATGTAGTTGTATATCTTAAGAGAACACTAAGATAATAAATGAAAGTCTTTTGTGTGCTGTATAGTTTTGTTTATAAATAGAAGGGAGTGCAATGACACAATTACTGGTATAATGATTGCTTTCATTGCACTATTCAGGTCTTAATTCACACAAATACTGGTGCAATTTATTTCAAGGAATGAAAGGATTGATACAGCAACAGCTGTACGTTGCCATTGAATGAACTTACCAGTGCATTTTCTGTTCAAACAGATTTTTTTTGAACGGGAGTGTGATTGATAATCATTAAAAAGAAAAAGCCTTTGTGTTGACACACTCTTGCTTTGACAAAACTTCCTGGAACAGCTCTGCACTCCCCTAAACCAAAAATATTGCTATTTTGTTCAATGGGAAAGGTAACACACCAAATATAACCTATGTGACGTTACATTTTTGCCAACAAGTTAAAAAAAATCAGTGTAGTTAGGTGCTTTAGAATTAATTTAAATATAATTTCAATACCATCTTTCTCTGGTCATAAATTGTTTACCAGCACTGCGAGACTGGAGGAGAATTAGATATTTGTATGGACATTGGATATTTGTCACTGTTGAGGTATGAAATAGATTCTCATGGTGCCCAGAGCAACTCCTATCCTCTCTCTAAGGAAATAATTTGACTCTGACAAGATAGGGAACTTACCAAAGAGGACACCTTGAGTGTGATCTTGAATTTCAGTGACCAATTTGAAGCTTATTTTAAAGAATATTGTACTCGTTACTTCTATGCAGTAAAATAACAAACATATTTTATTGACTGCCTAATAACATGAAAGAAATTGAACCGATAATCACATTGGCAAATTAATGTTCACCCTAAGCACGCACTCTCTCTCTACCTAAATGGATTATGACAACAAATTGTTCAAATACAAGATGCATTGCAGCAACATGCCAAGGTGCCTTCAACAGCACTTTTCACCAAATCCATGACTTAGAAGGACAAGGGCAACAAATGCATGGGAAACCCCTATCTCCCTGCCTGTAAATTCTTTTCTAAGCCACTGGAAGCTATGTCATCGTTCTTTCAGTGTTGCTGGATCAGAATTCTGGAATCCTCTCCCTAACAGCACAGTGTACCTACATCACATGGATAGGAGTAGTTTCAGACAGCAAGTTATCATCACCTTCTCAGCGGCAATTAGGAATGGACAAAGCATTGGCCACATCCTGTAGAAGGAAGGTTAAAAACCCACATTGCCATTTTATGTAACCACCACAATTGTGCTGCCTGGATATATGCAAATCTGCTTTGGAAGCTGTACACAATTAAAATAACGAATTAACCACAAGAATTAGTACATTCAATAAATTGAGATGTTCCTTTTCAGAAAATATTCCCTTAAATTAAATCTAACCTTATACCTTGTATATGCTCAGTAAACTGGTTTCTAATCCAGTCTGGTCTCAATCCTTGATTCTGTTGCTTTTACTTTCACTTTTATTCTTTGCTGTGATGTTTTAGCAAGACCGTCCTGAATAAACATTATTAAAGGAAAGGCTCTGCCGCTTTGCCACATATATACCGAAAGAAGTTTGTCATTGAGTTTCTTTCCCTTCTTGATCCTTGGTGACTGTGTCTGAATGATCTAAAGCTGCTAAGTGTCTGAGCTTGAGGATAAGGTCAAATGGGATGTGGTGGCATAGGGCTAACATCACTAGACTATAAACTCTGAGGCAATGGTGGCATTGGTTCAAACCCCACCAATGGCAATGAAAGGAGTTTATTAGTTGGTGCAAATTGTTAATGAATGATCTGGAATTGGGAACTTGTCTTAATAGTAGTTGCTATGAAAATGTGTTTTGTTCTCTAATATCCTATAGGGAAGGAAATCTGTTGTCCTTATCTGGCCCGCCCTGCATCTGACTTCAGCCACCCAGCACTGTGTTTAGCTTTTAACTGACCTCTCCAATGGTCAAGCAAGGCATTTAATTCAAGGTCATTTCAGGATGGGCAACAAATGCCAGGGAGTGTGACAGCCTGTGAATGAATGAAGAAATAATGGCAGTGTTTCAGCTTTTGCTGACACACGTCAGTACAGCTGGAATATCTACAATACTGGGTTGAGTTTATGATAAGGAACTGAAAGGTTGCAGGATGTGTATAAATGTTGGCAAGCCATATTGCAGTTGTATAAGCTTTACGTAGGCCATATTTGGAGTACTGTGGGCAGTTCTGGTTGCTGCAATATAGGAAAGATGTGGAGGCTTTGGAGAGGGTGCAAAAGTAGTTTACCAGTTTGGGAATGCATTAGCTATAAGGAGAGGTTGGACAAACTTGGATTGTTTGCACTGGAGGCTGGGGGTGGGGGTGAAGTATATAAAATTATGAAAGGCGTGGATACAGTGGATATTTGGAGTCTTATACAGTTATAGAGTCATACAGCATGGAAACAGACCCTTTGGTCCAACACGTCCATGCTGACCAAGTTTACCAAACGAGACTAGCCACTTTTGCCTGCCTTTGGCCCATATCTCTCTCAATCTTTCCTATTTATGTCCCTGTTCAAATATCTTTTAAACGTTGTAACTGTAACTGCATCTACCACTTTCCCAGCAGTTCATTGCACGTACAAACCACCCTCTGTGTGAAAACATTGCCCCTCATGTCTCTTTTAAATCTTTCTCCTCTCACCTTAAAATTATGCCCTCAAGTTTTGAACTCCTCAACCCTATTCTCTGGAAATCTCACATACTGGGGCGTTTACGTTTATTGTGAGGGGCAAAAGCTTAAAGGAGATCTGCAAGGAAAACAGTTTACACACTGTGGTATAGAACCATATGGATCTTAACCTGAAGGTGTTCATATGTTTGCTGAGTTCCAGGTCCTCTGTACAGGAGAGCTTGCAGCATTGAAAAAGGGTGTTCCTCCCCTCAGGTCGAGGTCAAACTTGAACAAGGTCTTTTACTAATCACTAGGCAAACTGAACCTTGAAAATAAAAACGCATACCGTACCTTCCCATAGTGACAACAATAGGTTACACCAGAAAATTCAGAAACTAGGCCAGAACCAGTCACCTCCTCCAAGACTTCTGTTTCCCCGGCCCCCAATGCCTCATCTTCACCATGGATCTCCAATCCTTCTACACCTCCATCCACCCTGACCAGGGCCTCCAAGCCCTCGTTTCTTCCTCTCCTGATGACCCCGCCAGTATTTTTCCACTGACACTCTCATTTGTTTGGTTGAACTGGTCCAGACCCTTAACAATTTCTCCTTTGAATCCTCCCACTTCCTCCAGACAAAAGGAGTGGCCATGGGCACCCACATGGGCACCAGCTATGCCTGTCTCTTTGTCGGCTATGTAGAATAGTCCAACTTCTGTAGTTACACCAGCATCACTCCCCACCTCTTCCTCCGCTACATTGATGACTGCATCGGCAGCACCTCATGCTCCCACGAGGAGGTTGAACAGTTCATCAACTTCACCAACGCATTCCACCCTGACCTTAAATTCACCTGGACCATCTCTGACACCTCCCTCCCCTTCCTGGACCTCTCCATCTCCATCAATGATGACCCACTCAACACTGACATATTTTACAAACCGACCGACACCCACAGCTACCTGGATTACACCTCTTCCCACCCTGCCTCCTGTAAAAATGCTATCCCATATACCCAATTCCTCCGCCTCCGCCATATCTGCTTCCAGGAGGACCGGTTCCACCACAGAACACACCAGATGGCCTCCTTCTTTAAAGACCAAAATTTCCCCTCCCACGTGGTTGATGATTCCCTCCAGCGCATCTCATCCACATCCCGCAACTCTGCCCTCAAACCCCACTCCTCCAACCGCAACAAGGACAGTAACCCCTTGGTCCTCACCTTCCACCCTACCAACCCCCGCATAAAGCGGCATCATCCACCAACATTTCCACCACCTACAAACAGACCCCACCACCAGGAATATATTTCCCTCCCCACACATATCCGCTTTCCGCAAAGACCGTTCCCTCCATGACTACCTGGTCAGGTCCACATTCCCAAGAACCCACCCTTCCCTCCAGGCACCTTCCCCGCCACCGGAGGAATAACAAAACTTGCGCCCACACCTCCACCTTCACCTCCATCCATGGCCCCAAAGGAGCCTTCCACATCCATTAAAGTTTCACCTGAACTTCCACAAATGTCATTCATTGTATTCATTGCTCCTGATGCGATCTCCTCGACATTGGGGAGACTGGACGCCTTCTCGCAGAGCGCTTCAGGGAACATTTCTGGGACACCCGCACCAATCAACCCCACTGCCCTGTGGCCCAACATTTCAACTCCCCCTCCCACTCTGCTGAAGACATGTAGGTCCTGGTATTGCACTCTTAGCTACCTTCCACCCAGCTCCCCCCGCCATTTATCTCTCCACCCTGGAGGCTCCCAGCCTCATTTCTGATCAAGGGCTACTGTCTGAAACGTCAGTTTTCCTGCTCCTCAGATGCTGCCTGACCTACTGTGCTTTTCCAGCATGACTCTGATCTCCAGCATCTGCAGTCCTCACTTTCGCCCATATGGAGTCCATGTCCTAATTCAGGGATTGCTTCACAGCTTAGTTGGGAATTGATCTCTGCCTACCTTATGGAGGCCGGGGATAAAAGACAAGGCTGAATATGAGATTTCCGACTAGTTTTCCAACTCTTGCTGGTCATATTCCTGGAGGTATCATCACTTGACCACTTACCTCAAAATACTCAGTTTAACAGCTATTTTCACCCCATTTCCAAAATGCTCATACTTCATAAATAACCTAGGGTTCCCTTTGATCAGAACTTTCTGGCAAGTACCTTACCTTCTGACTCCCCAATACCTGTCCATCATCTACAAGGCCCATTTAGAGCAGCTCCAACATCACTCAAGAAACTCAAAACCGTCCAGGTCAAAGATTTCTGACTGATTGTTAGCCCCTCCACCTAATGCATGCTAACAGCAGTTGTACTGTCTACAGCAATTCACCAAGGCTCATTAGACAGCAACTTCCAAACATGCGACATCTGCCACCTAAGAGGATAAGAGCAGCAGATACAATGGAACCTAATTACTTACAATGTACATTACTGACTTGGATGAGGAACGTGAATGCCTGGACTGGGATAGAAATGTGGTCGAAATAAATATGATAGCGACATTTAGGAAGCTTTCAGACAGGTACATCAACAAGCAGGGAATATAGAGAGATGGACCCTGTGCAGGCAGATGGGATTGATTTAGAATAGCATCATGGTCAGCAGAAACATGATGGGCCAAAGGGCCTGTTCCTGTTCTATACTGTTCTAAGTTCTCTGAAGGAATAAATTTCAGGGGTCATACGTCTTTTTGCTGTTCTGTGCCTGTTTATGTGCTAGTGGATAATTTAGCAAATTAATCAAACTAGGTTTACCGTCTCCCGATACTCAAATCAAGAGGGGTACTGGTGGACATCTGTATACAGGTTCCCACCCACTCACTCCAACTGAAAATAGAAGCTGAGGAGGAGGAGGGAAATAGGGTGGTGTGGGAGAGCAAGGAAGAGGAAGTAAATGACTGCAAATAAAATATTTCATCAGCTTCTCAAAATAAAGAAAAGAAAATGTTTATTTTCTTTGTTGGAAACAGATTTCTGATTCATCAGTACTAACTCAATAAACCAAATTGCCAGTATAAGTCAGCATTCAAAGTGAGATTCTTGATTTTGCCTTAATTAGGGCGGTTGGAACTAAAACAAAGCTGACTAAATGATGGGAACCAAAGAAGAGATCACAGCAATGACAAAGGTGTATAATCTATTCAGCTAGCAGGACCCCCCAAAGCCCACTGCTTCATTGCTAACACTCATGTAGCTCTCAGAACTTTTCTGAGACTTTGATCTGGCTTCTCCATGAACATGGCATTATTCAGGTGGTTCCTCAGAATGGCACCTTGGCTTTCTTAGCTTCCTATCTGAAATTGTGGGATTAGAGTCCAGACAAAGACTTGAGTGTCTAATGTTACTGTTCTTCAGTGTAGTATGAGAGAGTACCACTGGGTATTTTGACTTCAAACTGTTTCACCCCTTTCTCCTTCTCTCCCCATCATTCTGTAACCAAATTTTCCAAGATGGTGATCTGCTTCCAGGTTTCTGATTTTGTTACCATTGAAGCGACAACTAACAAACAACTAACAAACCATATTTTTTCTCCCCTTTTATATAGCCCTACAAGAAAGAAGGTACATCACACTCCCATATTCCATTAGTCCCAACAACATAGTGCCATAGCTAGGATTCTATTTGAATGTTCATTCTATGAAGATTCAACTGCCCACCAAACAACAACTCCCATTGGGTGACATGGTGGCTCAATGGTTAGCACTGTTCCAGGAACCTTGGGTCAATTCCAGCCTTGGGTGACTGTCCATTCGATGAAATATTTATATATAGTGCCTTCAATAGAGTTAAATGTCCCAAGGTACTTCACATAAACACAATCAGACAACTAAAGATAATGTGCCAAAGGGAAGGAAATTCAAACAGATGACCAAAGGTTTCATCATTGTGTGTGGCTTTAAGGAAGATAGAAAGACAGAGAGTTTTAGAGGAGGGAATTCAAAGCTTGGGGCATATGAGCTGAAGGCTTGATGGTAAATAGTGGGACAAATGAAGTGGAGGATGTACAAAAGGCTAGAGTTGAAGGAGCACACAACTGGAGGAAAGAATGTGTTAGATGGAATGAGGAACCCATACTCTTCAGGAGTTAACTGTAGTGAAGGCGTTTTGTTCAGAGTTTCCCGAATGTGGGATCATGTATTCAGTTCCAGTGATGCTGCGAACAAGCAGTATCACCCTGGGTAGACTTGTAAACAAAACTGGAGGGGAAAAAAGAATTACATTAAAATATCGAATTTTGATTTAGATCTTCAGTTTGAATGAAATGTGCGTATTGATGTGACGTTGTTCAGCGTGACGATTTTCCAGATAAGAACTGGCTGGAAGAAGACAGAAGGTGGTAGTTGATGGTAAAGGTTCATCTTGGAGTGCAGTTACTAGCGGTGTTCCGCAAGGATCTGTTTTGGGACCATTTTTATAAATGACCTGGAGGAGGGGCTAGAAGGTTGGGTGAGCAAGTTTGCGGATGATACGAAAGTCGGTGGAGTTGTTTCCTAGTGTGCGTGTTCTCAGTGACAGTGCACTGTTTCAGCAGTTCCGAGTTGTGTGAGTGTGTTCTCAGTAACAGTGCACTATTTCAGCAGTTCCGAGATATGTGTGTGTGTGTTGCAGTTGTATAAGACTCTGGTGCGTCCGCATCTGGAGTATTGTGTGCAGTTTTGGTGGCCATACTATAGGAAGGATGTGGAGGCACTGGAACGGGTGCAAAGGAGGTTTACCAGGATGTTGCCTGGTATGGTAGGAAGATCGTATGAGGAAAGACTGAGGCACTTGGGGCTGTTTTCATTGAGAAAAGAAGGTTTATGGGTGACTTGATAGAGGTGTACAAGATGATTAGGGGTTTAGATAGGGTTGACCATGAGAACCTTTTTCCACGTATGGAGTCAGCTATTACGAGGGGGCATAGCTTTAAATTAAGAGTTGGTAGGTATAGGACAGATGTTAGGGGTAGATTCTTTACTCAGCGAGTCGTGAGTTCATGGAATGCCCTGCCAGTAGCAGTGGTGGACTCTCCCTCTTTATGGGCATTTAAACGGGCATTGGATAGGCATATGGAGGATAGTGGGCTAGTGTAGGTTAGGTGGGCTTGGATCGGCGCAACATCGAGGGCCAAAGGGCCTGTACTGCGCTGTATTTTTCTATGTTCTATGTTCTACGTTCTATAACTGTTTTAAATAGGAAAAATGGGCAGAGGGGTTGCTATAAAATGATCATGAATTTTAACCCTAATTCAGCCAACCATTTCTATAATGTTGTTTCACTGTATCCACAAAGATGGAGAAAAAATGTTATAAAGAGGTTGTTTATGCAACCACTTTTTTGCAACAAAACAAATAATGTCACATCAGGTTATTCATGAACCAAACTCAAATATTTAAGAAAATTGTTTTCAATACTTTCATGTTATTTCTATCTGTGAGAAATTGGTGTTACTAATTCACAGTTGACAATAGAAATAGACTGTTGTAATGTTAAACTACACCCACATTGCATATGATGCACCTTTGCCTTCCACCTCCCACATACCTACACAATTGCTTCTTCCACTCCGTGACTATAAACTATAGATACATTGATGATTGGGGGGCCAGTACGGGCCATCAGCAATACACATCTCAAAGTCTTGCATCATAATGGAAATTGTAGTTAAAAAGGTTACTCTGACTTCATTAGAAAGATACATCACAATTTGCCACAGAAACATTTACCAACTGCCCTATATAGTGTGACAGGCAAGGTAAACCTACACACTGTGGTATAGAACCATATGGGTCTTAGCCTGAAGGTGTTCGTATGTTTGCTGAGTTCCAGATGCTCTCTACAGGAGAGCTTGCAGCATTGAAAGGGGGTGTTCCTCCCCTTAGATCGAGGTCAAACTTGAACAAGGTCTATTATTAATCACTAGGAAAACTGAACCTTGAAAATATAAATGTGTGCAGTGCCTTCCCATAGTGACAACAATAGGTTATACCAGAAAATTCAGAAACTAGGCCAGGACCAGTCTATATGGAGTCCATGCTCTAATTCAGGGATTGCTTCACAGCTTAGCGAGGAATGGATCTCTGCATACCCTATGGAGGCCAGTGGGTAAACGAAGACAAAGCTGAATATGAAATTTCCAACTTGTTTTCCAGCTCCTACTGGTCATATTCCTGGAGGTATCATCACTTGACCGCTTACCTCCAAATACTCAGTCTTGTCTTTTAGTGGCTAGTTGGTGTTCATGTATCCTGGTGGCTAGTTTTCTGCCTGCCTGTCCAATGTAGTGTTTGTTACAGTCCTTGCATGGTATTTCGTAAATAACATTCATTTTGCTGGTTGTTGGTATAGGGTCTTTTAGGTTCATCAGTAGCTGTTTCTGTGTGTTGGTCGGTAAATGGGCTATCATGATGCCAAGGGGCCAGAGTAGACTGGTAGTCATCTCCAAGATGTCTTTGGTGTTGGGTGCTGCTGTGTGTTGTGGCCCATTTAAATAATGTCCTGATGCAACTCCATTTGCGAGTGTTGGGATGATTGCTCCTACAGTTAAATATCTGGTCTGTGTGTGTTGCTTTCCTGTAGACGTTGGTCTGCAGTTCTCCATTAACCTTTTGTTGTGCTGTGACATCTAGGAAAGGGAGTCTTTTGTTCTCCTCTATTGTGAAATTTGCGAGAAAAAGAACCAGAAGTGATATCACCCACCTTAGGAGACCAAGACACATAAATAGAAAGCGGGAAAATACCAGTGCTTCACCGGAGGCTCACTGATGATGTTACCTAGCATGGTGACGAAACATCTGAAAACAAATCTATCAGCTCAGAGAGCAAACTTACAACCGGAACCTAAACCTGAGCAACAAATCTTCTCCAAAATTGTATGAGGAAGAATCTCATTTCTCAAAGCATTGTGGATCTGTGGAATTCTTTATCACAAAAGGCTGATATGGTTTGTTTATTAAGTGTATTCTAGGCTGAGATAGACAGGTTTTCAACCAGTAAGGGATTCAAGGGTTATGTGAAAAAGGCGGGAACGTGGAGATGGGGATTATTGGATCAGTCACAAACTCATTGATAGCAGAGCGAGCTCAATGCGCTGAAAGGACTACTTCAGCTCCTTAACCTTATACTCTTACCTGCAAATTCCTCTCCAAGTTACAAGCCACTCTTGGAACTATATCGCCTTGCGTTTCTTCACAGTCACTGGGTCAAAATCCTAGGATTCCCCTCTTGTCAGCATCCAGGGTGGACCTACAATCCAAGGATTGAAGCAGTTCAAGAAGACACTCATGAGAACACATCTGGAATATCTCATACAGTATTGGTCTCCTTAATGAAGATGCATCTTGTCGCTTTGGAGGGAGTTCAGAAGAGATTCACTGGATTGATTCCGGAAGTAAGAGGTTTGTCTTATGAAGAGACATCGAGCTATTTAGGCATTTACTCTTTGGAGTTTAGAATGAAAGGAGAGCTAAATGTGGTATACAAGCTGCTGAAGGACAGTGACAAAGCAGATGTAGACAGGATGTTTTCTCTTATAGGGCAATCGAGAAGGAGAGGTTATAGTTTTAGGATAAGGGGAGGCAGACTTGAAACAGTGATGAGAAGAAATTACTTCTGTCAAAGGATTCTAAATATATGGAATTCACTACCCCAGAGTGTAGTGAAGTAAATTTAAGGAAGAAATAGACATCTTTTTAATTAGTGACAGGTTGAATGGTTATGATGAGTAGGAAGGAAAGTGGAGTAAAGGTTGAGATGAAATCAGCCACGATCATATTAAATGGTGGATTAGGCTTGAGGGGCTAAATTGCCTGTTTTTTCAGTTCTTATGTCCTTAAGTTCTGAGACAGCTCAACATCATCTTCTCCAGGGCAGTTAGGAAGAGCAAACAGGAGAGATGTGAAGAGCTGAATCATGAACAGTTACCATCCAAATCAGAAAAACAAAAAAAAAGCAAGATTGTGACTAAAACATACAGAACAAAACAAGTAGGGGGCTGGTGGGGAGGAGAGGTGGAAAATATGTGGTAAAATTGTTGCACTCAATGTTAAGTCCAAAAGGCTGTAAAATATCCGATGAAAGGTTCCTTTTTGTGTTGAATCATAGAATTGCTATAGTGTGGGAACAGGCCACTTGGCCCAACAACTTCACACTGACCCTCCTATATATTAGAGAAAGTCACCCAGACCCAATCCCCTACCCTATTACCCGACATTTACCCCTGACTAATGCACCTAATCTACACTATGGCCAATTTAGCATGGCCAATTCACCTAAACTGCACATCTTTTGATTGTGGGAGAAAACAGGAGCACCGAAAGGTAATCCACGCAGACAATGGGGCACAACCCACGCTCTACACAGGCAATCACCCAAGGCTGGAATTGAATTCAGGTCCCTGGTGCTATGGGGCAGCAGCACTAACCAATGAGCCACCGCAATGCCCTACTTCAAGCACTATGAGAAGCTGAGGACTGAAAAGTCAGACTGTGGACAAGATGGAGAACAAAAATGCCAAGGCCACCAGGAGTTCAGTTTTAGACTAGCAAAGTGTTCAGCAAAGCGCACCCAATCTGTGTTTGTTTTCACTAAGAGACTTCATTGTGAGCAGTACTCTCCACTGAACAAACAAAATCACTGGTATGCCTCATCAGTCTAGACATATAATAGTCGAGAGTGTGGTGCTGGAAAAGCACAGCAGGTAAGGCAGCATCCGAGGAGCAGGAGAATCGATGTTTCGGGCAAGAGCCCTTTATCAAGTGCCCGAAACGTCGATTCTCCTGCTCCTCGGATGCTGCCTGACCTGCTGTGCTTTTCCAGCACCACACTCTCGACTCTAAACTCCAGCATCTGCAGTCCTCACTTTTGCCTCGACATAATAATAACACAGCAAACAGAAGAGGGGGCCACCTATTTAAATACTGACCCGCACCGTTAGGAAAAGAAATTGCAACTTCTTTTTTATTTAAAGGGCAACTTTGTAACGAAGTAAGGTTGACGGGCAAGTAGCCAACTCTTCTTTTCATGAGGGAAATCACTCACAAAATACATCCCAATTTTTCTTGAACCATCCCACCACCTCCCAAGCTCCTGCTTGACAAGCCCATCTCCCGGGCAGCCCAATGACACCTGACTTCCTGGCACCTCTGTAATAGCAGATATTCAAGCTATTGCCCGGAGTACTGGGGTGTACACCACTGCAGTCAAATGAGCAAACCATCCAAAAGCTCCTCGGGGATGAGGGGCAGCATCCCAGAGAGTGATTTTAATTCGAGAAACACCCCAACACAAGACATTTGGGGCCATTGTTCTTAGGCAGTGCATTAACTTGGTCCCTACCATATTGATGTATAGCTTTCCTCTCTGCTTGCTTCAGCCTTGAGGCTACTAATTGTTAGGGGATAATTTATCACACACAAGGGAGGTCTGAAATCTTCGAGCAGATGTGGACTGCTGGGCTTGCATTCCACCAGAATTGGAACAGAATGCCTGAATACTGTGTAAACTTCTGTGTGTTTTGTTTCATTTCCCAGCCATGAGATCTACGTGACTATTTACTCCACATTTATACAATTGATTCTATATGTTACAGTCCAATAGCTCTCATTACCAGCTCTGTGGTTGTTTCTGTATTGCTTCATGTTGATTGTGTAACACGTTGCAAGATTTTAGTAGGAAAATGAACAGCGTTCTCAACTTTACACTGGTACATCAATCCATGGTGTATACAGATGTGACAATGTGAGGGACAGTGAAAAGAATAGTGGTGAATGATTGAGCTCAAACTTCAATGTCTCAAACTGAATGAATCAGAATCCATCAACCCTGATGGTAAGCCCCAAACATTTTTCACTCTATACTTAGCTAAATTATCCATCAACTTTTAAACCCTTACCAAATCCCCTGACTTGCTGCAGCCAATAATCTGACTATATGAATCGAAAAGCAGGCACCGTAATTTAGTAGAATTATTTCCATTTCTACTGAAAGCTTAACAAATGCTATTTGCAGGAATGTCGCTGCGGAATAGTGATGAGTGATTGCAGAATCATAGCTTTCACTAAAATTGGTTGTTCAGATCTCTTCAAATGGATTTACCAGAGGTCACCTAGTCAATGGCTCCATGTTGTCTACCACATGTGCTCCATGAGCCTCAAACTCTAGTTTTTTGAAGAAAATTGCATATAGACGTAAGCCAATGGCTTTTGCCTTTTCCATATTGATTACCATAGGTATAAAATCTCCATTCTTATTTCAGTTTTAATTTTGTGGAGGTTAATTCCATCATAATATCATCCCATGATTGAAAGTTAGCATCTGAACATTCTAACGGTTTTAGTGTTCCATCCAGTTGAAAGGACTAAATGCAGCGTACAAAAAGAGACGGTGAGCAACAAATTTTCAGTTCTGTAATGGTAAAATCAGATTGAACATCCCATTACCATTACCATTACCATTACCATTACCGCTTCCTGGTCTGGCCATCTGATTTGAATTTCAGGCTGCGCTATACATTTATACTGTTAAATCATCTTCTTCCATGGAAAGTCACCTGCTTACATACAAGTGCTCATCTATACTTTTATTCTCAGTCCATCATTTTCCGGATACATTAATGTTGAATGTTTGAAAAATTAAAGTGATACAAAGCCTTCAGATTGCGTGTCTTTATTATTGATACACTTGTGGGTCTGTATGTATACATATGAGGAGTCACAAAAAGAAAAAGTACCTATAATTCACTTATTATTTTGTGATTTCTCCTCCTATTTTTCGCAGTTATATGAAGCATACTCCAAACTTCCTTCCATGTCCCAGCTCCTCTGCTTCACTCATTGGATGTGAGGCCTGTAACTATAGAGGCTGGCATGATTCTACTGTGTCTACCTTTTCCTTTGTGCATCACCACCCACTCCCCACCCCTTGATTCCATATGTATCAAGCAATCAATAGAATAAACTGACATCCATGTGAATGTTCAGAAAATCAAAACTTGACTTATTTTAGTTTCACCAAGAAATATTGTCACAACAAAGTATGAAGATGTCTTTGTTAACAACATCTCAGTTGGTTTCAGCAAATATTGCAATTTCCTTTTACATGGTTGCATCAATTCAAAATGTGGTTAACTAAATAAAAATGGAGACACTAATTACAGTGCCAGTGAAAGTGGAATTTTATTGCTAATCCTGAGAAAATTTTTACAACACAACATCACACACATTCGCATACAGGTACTAAGTTTAAAATAGGAGTGAGTGTTTGATTGTAGTGTTGGGCTTAAAAGTGTCTTCATGCCAGACCATTAAGAGTTAATCATTAAAGGTTAATTACACATGGCAATGAGCAATTGAAGGAAAGTGGAAAAAGTGCATGGGAAATAGGCCTAATGCAAACACAGCCTGTTTTGACTGGGAGGTAACCATGTGACACTGAATAATATGTGAGAACCATCCTGTTGTGCAGTTACATGGGGCCTCTTGAATTTGTTTTACAGCTTGTTTTGAAGGTTGGAAAAGTAATGCAGTCATTAGAAAATGGAGATTCAGCACAAACCTTAGATTCAGAATAGTATTAATATCAGGAACTTTGCCCTGCTCATTGGTCTTTTTAACATTGGAATGCGGTTCGCAAAACTGATGCCACAGAGTCTGAGACAGAACTCTTGAGTGTCAACATGGCCAAAGTTCCTGACAGAAGACAGGGTGAGCCTCTTGTTTGTGCGTATGTAGTCTAAGCTAACAGAATCACTCATTAGTTTTCACATATCTCATATACGTTGAATACATTAAGCTAATAAATTTGCTTCATGTTAAATGCAAGTGTCTTGTATTAATTTTGTTCAAACCTAAAAGAACCTGTTAGGTACTTTCAGCTGCATAATGAACTGATTTTGACAGGAAGACTAAAGGTTACACAGATTAAGAGGATATCCTCGACATGTTAGATTTTTATTCTAAGATCACAGTTTATTGGTTGACTTATATCCTCAGCAGTAGTGGAATTATTTGATATATTTGAGTACTCGGCGAATGGTTGTTTTCCTGATTTGCTTTTTCATTGAGCATTGTCTTCCAAGATATGATGGTGAGAAATAACCAAAGGAGCGGGAGTAGGCCTTCCAGTTCTGCTGTCACAAATTCATGCTTTTTCTCTTTCTCTGCAGCTGAAAACCAGTCATTGAAATATAGTTTATTTATAAATTCCAAGTCTAGTTCCATTGTCTTTCCAAGGTCACTTACCAGCAGGTGAGCCTCTCATCTCCAAATATGTACACTTACCAAACAAGTATGAACTAAAACAGGCAATGTGATTTCCATAACACTGCCTGGTATTGATATCGAGATAAAATGGTCATATCAATGAAGCAGGTTTTTTTTTATTCTACAATTTCTCCTGGACTTGCCACAACCTGTTGTCAGGTGACCATGCAGCCATGTTAGGTCAGCATTTTTTTTTCTTTGCTCCATGAAAGTTCTTAGATATTCACATCAGATGATGAGAGTTCAGCATTGTTAATCCATTTTTACTACTCAATATTATCAATAAATACTACTGTCCCAAATTTAACTCCATGCCCTTTCTTGGTTAAACTAGATAATGCCAAACACAAATGTTTCAATAAGACATAGGAACAGAAATTAGGCCATTCAGCCAATCAAGTCTGTTCTGCCACTCAACCATGGCTGATAAGTTTCTCAACCCCATTCTCCCACTCACTGTAATCCTTGATACTCAAGAACCTATCTTTCTCAGTCTTAAATATAATCAATGGCCTGGCCTCCAAGCCTTCTGTGGCAGTGAATTCCATAGATTCACCACTCTCTGGCTGAAGAAGTTTCTCCTTATCTCGATTCTAAAGGGTTTTCCCTTTACTCTAACGCTGTGCCCTCAGGTCCTAGTCTCTCCTATCAATGGAAACATCTTCCCAATAGCTGCTCTGTCCAGGCCATTCAGTATTCTGTATGTTTCAATTAGATGATTAGATTAGATTACTTACAGTGTGGAAACAGGCCCTTCGGCCCAACAAGTCCACACCGCCCCGCTAAAGCGCAATCCACCCGTACCCCTACATTTACCCCTTACCTAACACTCCGGGCAATTTAGCATGGCCAATTCACCTAACCTGCACATCTTTGGACTGTGGGAGGAAACCGGAGCACCCGGAGGAAACCCACGCAGACACGGGGAGAACGTGCAAACTCCACACAGTCAGTCGCCTGAGGTGGGAATTGAACCCGGGTCTCTGGCGCTGTGAGGCAGCAGTGCTAACCACTGTGCCACCCACTAGATCACTCCTCATCCTTCTAAATTCCAACGAGTCTAAATGCAGAGTCTTCAAGCATCCCTCGTATGTTCAGCTTTTCATTCCTGGGACCATTCTTGTGAACCTCCTCTGCACACACTCCAGAACCATTATATCCTTTGAGATATGTAGCCCAAAACTGTGCACAATACTCCAAATGTGATCTGACCAGATAAACTTGAGCTGAACTTCAAACGCATATCACAGTAGACTCCAAACTGCACATTTTTCACCTCTAACTCTATCTAAACCTTTTCCCCACCACTGAAGTGTTTATCCAAACTTTGCTTACCTAAAAACTGAATTTCTCCAACAACCTCTTTGCCTGCCTCCGACATTCAATCTGCACCTGCACCAACTCCAACTCATCCAAATTCCAAGCCCTTGCTCTCTTCTAAGCTTAATCTCACTGCTTTTTAATTTCAATCATGGCCTGTGGGTGTTGTTGGCTGGGCTGGCATTTATTACCCACCCTTGTTGCCCTGG
Source organism: Chiloscyllium plagiosum (assembly GCF_004010195.1). Lineage (NCBI taxonomy): Eukaryota > Metazoa > Chordata > Chondrichthyes > Orectolobiformes > Hemiscylliidae > Chiloscyllium > Chiloscyllium plagiosum. The sequence continues at coordinate 70,350,232 of NC_057720.1, read as the reverse complement.
AGAAGATGGTGGTGAGCTGCTTACTTGAACTACCCAGTCCATGTATTGTATGTAAACTCACAGTTCCACAAGGGAGAGTGTTCCAGGATTTTGAACAGCAACACTGAAGGAACGGTGATATATTTCCAAGTCAGGGTGGTGTGTCTGGCTTGGAGGGGAATTTGCAGGTGATGGTATTTCCATGTATCTGCTGCCTTTGTCCTTCTAGGTGGAGTGGTTGTCAGTTTGGAAGGTGCTGTCTAAGGAACTTTGGTGAATGTTTGCAGTGCATCTTGCAGATTGTACATTCTGCTGCTGCTGAGCATTGGTGGTGGAAGAGTGAACGCATGTAGATGTGATGCTAGTGTAGGATTCCTATCCTCTGACCTGCTTTTGTAACCACTGTATTGATATGGCTCATCCAGTTCATTTTCTGGTCAACAGTAACCCATAGATCCTGGAGGATTCCATGATGACGATTCCATTGAATGTCAAGGGATGATAGTTAGATTCTCTCTTGTTGGAGATGCTCATTGCTTGGTATTTGTTTGGCATGAATGTTACTTGCCACTTGTCAGCATAATCCTGGAAATTGTTCAGGTCTTGTAGTACTTAGGCATGGATGGTTTCAGTATTTGAGGAGTCACGAATGCTGATGAACATTATGCAATCATCAGCAAACATTCCCACTTCTGGCCTTATGATGGAGGGAAGGTCATTGATGAAGCAGCTGAAGATGAGCAGAGGCCTAGGACACAGCCCTGAGGAACTCCTGAAGAGATATCCTGGAGCTGAGTTGACTGACCCCCAACAACCACAACTATCCTCCTGTGTGTCAAGTAGGATCCCCCAATAGCGGAGAGATTTGCCCCCTGATTCTCACTGACTCCAGTTTTGTTGGAAGTCCTTGCCACCCACTCGGTCAGATGTTGACCTGATGTCGAGGGCTGTCACTCGCACCTCACCTCACCTACTTGTCAATCCTGTCTTCATTAATCTCTAGCAGTTCTCCACTGCCTCACTCCAGCTGTCTGGTTACTTAAGGGGATGGGTCACCGTCAGTCTGTCAGGTCCATCTACAAAAATTAAGGGGAGAGGGGGATTGGGTAGGAAGGTGAAATTAAGGAGGGAGCCTCTACCGGGGAGGAAGACAAGCCAACCCATTCTTCAGGGCTGAGGGCTGTGGGCTGGGGTGAAGGGGGTGACAGTTGTGAAATGGGCAACAATATCTGCAAGGGAGTAATATAGTAAGGCTTGGATGACAAGGAGTCATGTGGGTAGGGGTGTGTGAAATTTGTCCACAATCAATAGCCGGCCATTTTGAGAGGGGGCTGATAAATGGTCACACTTGGTGTGGTCCCACTGCTGTAAATCCCTTTAGAGGAAAATAAATTTACACACGGCCCCTCACACTGTACAGGACATAGCCCTGTGAGGTCTCTAATCCCAGCTCATCCTAATGCATTGGCTTCCAGTTTGCTGTACACTCCCCTGCCCTAGACATCGCTGATCACCTCCTTCACATTAACACTTTTGGGTGCAAAAACCATGAAAAGAATGGGGATGTTGTAGGATGAGGGGGAGTGGTATTAGCAGGAAGCATTGCCCTGCACGCAGCTTGTTTCTCTCGCTCGCAGATGCCACAGTAGGTTGTCAACACAAACACATATCCATGGGTATATTCTGCACAGACATGAAGTGAGAGATCACGCTAGAAATGTTACATCCGGGGCCACACAGAGACAAATATCAGATGCAAAGCCAATGTTTTTATAAATATTATTGCCTGTGCCAAAAAAATGGCTTGAATAAGTTTTCTTCTTCCTCTTCTTGCCACTACATCTCTGTGTTGTCCCAGCTTCTGGAGCTGACTGAAGAAAGAAGCCTGCTTGTTCTGAAGCATGTTGGCCATGAACGTTCGGTTGGGTAACCCCTGGGGCACTTGTGCCTGGATGGGGCAGATAACCTGAGGATCTTCTGCCAGAGGTATGTGGGCCCTCCCTCAACTGAAACTTGAGGGGGACAGGCAGGATGAGGTGGATGGACCCTCTGAGGGTCAAGTGTGTGATTCTTCCTTCACTGGACCCCTCCTGGCACTGCCTTGTCTGCTTATGAGGAAGGGACCTACCTGGAGAATGGACCAGGCTCCCCAATCCACATTTGGTCCCAGCAGCAGGAGCGATGGAGTATAGGTCTGTGCTCTGCATGCCCATAGCAGCCCCTGAGTGGTCTGGACCTACCCCTCTCCCTGGCACTGCCAACCTGTCCGTGGGGGCAGAGACAGTCATGTGACTCCCCGCCCGGCTGCAGCTTTTGGGCATTGAGGGTCATAGTGCCCCACATCCCTGCCTGCTGCTCCTGCCCTTCCCTGTGCATGGGGACAAACTCCCTGATTGCTGAGCCCACCAGGAGGCTGCTCTCCTGCCTGGGCCTGAGCAGGAGCCTGGTCCCCTCCCGAGAGCCAGTGGTCTGAGGTCTTTCCACTAATGACTAACTTGGTGTGCATTTGGTAAGTTAGGAAGCTGAAAATTAACGGGGTGAGTTGGGCCAATAACAAGGTGCTTCCCAAACAATAATCCTCCTCAACTCAGTATTATATAGTGAAAAACATGCCATGTCTCTTGTCAAAAGAATAAAAGATGGAGCGAGATGCTTCCAACATAAAGATGGGGCTTGACAGACTGTTCACACAACTGCCATAACCCAATTAGGTTCTGCCCTGTGCATCTCATCAATCCTTCGCTCCCTGTCCTAATCTTCTGATAGTCTGTACACAGCACAACTCCAAATCATCCTGGGTAGCTCTACACTCCAGTACAGCACAGAGGACTCCAAAGGTTGCAGAACATACTCATGGTTTTGAACGCGATGTGCGCTGCTGGAGCAGGACCCACACCAAACACAGAGCGCGACATGAGGATTGCTTCCTTTTCTGTTATATATATGTGGTAAGGTCCTGTACTGTGTATTAACTAGAACATTCTACTAAAGGAAGTATAAGCCTTGCTCTGTGAAGCTGTTCACTGAAATACCGTGTATGTATATGTGTCTGTTTCAAAAACTACAATTGACATTCAGTACCGAAAGGGTCAATGCAATGACCTCATTGTGCAATGATGCACATAGTCTTTGCTTTAAGGCATTATAGCACATTACTGTAGTGCTCACTCATGCACCCCTTAAGGCAATGTTTCAGTCCTTTTGTCTCATCTTATAATGCACACAGAGCAGCTCCTTACTTCACAGAATGTCAAATAGTACAGGATGAAAATCTAAACATTTTGCTTGAATAAATCCTTAGATACGTGCCTCAAACATGCAATGTTAATACAAGAACAAACCTGCTTTCCAGATCATTCTCTTTTCTTTATACAGGATGAAGTGCCAAAGATTGATGCATTCCAAATCTGTACGGTTTTCTCTGTTTTTAGTTATCCATTTAACCTGAAAATTTGAACCAGCTCTGTCCGCTTGTGAACTATACTCATAAATACATCAAGAACGTATTTTCTAATCTTAGTCTATTTGATGAAATAAGGAAAGAATCGTAAAACACAGTTTTTTGAGCAAAGTTAAGCAGACACTTGCTGGGAGATGGAAAATCGCTTAGTAGATTTTAAGCTACTATAAGTGTAGAGGGATAAAGGGTGAGATAAAGGAGGTAGGATAGGGAATTGTTCCTCTTCTCATTCCATTTTCTTTTTTATTCCTCGTTCCTCTTAGCATCTGATCGGATTTAGATTTTGCAGTCTGCATTTAACTATTATGTAAACTGCATGCTCTGCACAATTCTTATATTTCAGAAGGAGACGGGGGGTTTAATTGATACTGTCGACTAGTCTACTTTGATCTCACGGCCCTCTGTCCAAAACGCTCTTCCTTTTGTTGCTTGCATGGTACATTTCATCTTTTCAATCAAAAGAGTTCACAGTATGAAGAGCCAAATCACACAGCCGCAAAACTCTCTAGAAAAATGAATAGTGTTCAAATCTTTTTTTAATCACTGTCTCAACATCCTTGGAATCATAGAGGCGTTACTGTCAAGTTGATTTCATGATCATGAATCCTGTGCAATAAAACTTTGATAAATTGCTTAAAATGATGAAGTATGCAGTGGAACAAAATGAACCCAACGTCAAGAAATGTTACATTTGCCAGTTTTCTGGTGCTGTGGAGCAATAGGTGAAAATAGTGCAAGAAAACAGCTTGGAATTATAAACAACTATTTGTTTTCTTTGGCCCAGTGCCCTAATGCTAATGTGATTCCATTCAGAGTGAGCAGCCATAGATGCTAACAGTTAGTTCCCCCATCTCTCCAGCACCAACCAGAAGGTCCCAGTGCCTCAGGCCTGGAACACAGCTGCAAGCTGTTCCAGCCTGCAACTCTACACCTGCTTCCATCCTCCTCTCAGCCCTCCCCCACCCCCTCCTAACCCCAATGTAAGGCCCTGCTGGGGGCAAGCCTGTGCCAGAAATATGCCCATGCCACACAAATAGCTCAGGCTAGGAAAATCAAGGGCACTCTTTCCTAGTTGGCACTGCAGGGCGCCGTTCATTTGCTTGATGTCTCTGGCACCTGGTGGGAGCTCAGACAATGAAAAACAATGTTCCCATTCTATTCTGAGGCATCTGCAAACAAATCTGGAAGGTTCTAGGCTTGATTAAAAATCTCTGCTGGGATAGTCACCCTCGGCCAGGGCAGCTACAGGAGTACAGTTGGCATTTGCACTGACCATTGAATAGTGAGCCAATACTCTCTGTCGTACACAGTCATTATTGCGTGATGTTGATGGCTGCTACACAGTTCAAAAGGTGGGGTTGTTGTATGAGAATGAGATTGAACTCCTTTGTGATGTTTCTGTGGGTGAATAATTCTCCGTTAGTAACCCAGAGATTCTATTCCAGACCCACTGTGTGAAATTGAATTTAATGAATCTGGAAATCTCAGCAATTTTGACAGATCCTTTGCCCTTAGGATATCTCACTGCTCATTAACTAAAGATTCACTTTAGTACTCGTGGTGCTTTGCAATTATTTCCTTACACAGTGCATGCAATCTCCAGTGGCTCACTAACTTGAAGAATGTAACAGGTTTCAAGTTTCTCTTGTCCCCCACTTTGAGTTGTTGCAAGTGCCAATATGAAGAGAGTTTTAGTAGGCAAGGTCATTTCGTTTTGATAAATTGGAAACTTGAAAAGAAGAGGTGCCAAATATGTTTTAAGGTGGTGCAGCCTTTTGAAGTAAATCTGGATAATTTGTTTTAATGTATGTGTGAGGGGAATATGCTGTAATATCCATCTCTGAACTTCATGGAATTCATCATCTTCATGGGGGCTCAGCCCCTGCGTCATCTTGAGTGCTACCAAGTGGGCTTATGGGGATCGAGACAACTAAATCAAAGGATGTGAAGTGGCAGAGTAGCTCATGACCGTCACCTATCGGGATGTGATGCTTATGTTGTCTCCCAGACCATATGAATGAAAAATGGGCCATGTAGTACAGAAAAATTCAATCAACCTTTATTACAGCTTCTGTAAACACATAGTACAATCACAGGCATGTCTGAACACAAACTCAACAATTTGGATGTACTGTCACATGCCTCCCTCAGTGTGCTGTCCTGTGGGAGGGCGGGCTCAGTAAGATGAAGAGTGAGACCTGTAGATCACCAAGTCATATGTCATTATATGGTGTTGAAATTATGAGTTTGTCCCTTAAAAATATATTCTATATTCGCTGCGTGACATATCACACCTCTCACCTGATTCGTGAATCTCTTTTTTGATTTGATTTATTACTGCCACATGTGCAGAGATACAGTGAAAACTATTGTTTTGTCTGCTAACCAGGCAAATCGTATCTTACATGAGTACATCAGGGTAATAGAAGAAAATACAGAATATAGGGAAGAAGCTGTTCTTGAATCTGTTGGTAAGGGTTTTCAAACATCTGCCTGATGGAAGAGGATGTACAAGAGTATAACTAGGGTGGGAGGGAGTCTTTGATTATGTTGGCTGCTTTCCCAAGGCAGCAGGAATTTGCCTGAGAAATGCATCTTTGCCAGACACACACACATCTTTGTTATACCAGCAAAAAGCTACAGCTGACATTACAACCATGAATGAGCAATTAGACAAATGAGAATTCAGTGTCCATCCAGTATTGCAGTTTGTTTGTTGTTAACTGGACAAGCAATGTGCAGGTTAGTTGTGTAAGTGAATATATTTGTTTTTTAAATGGTCACATGCCAACAGCTGCAGTTTGAAGCAGTAGCTGCTGGAGGGAGAGAGCTTAAAAACAATCACTTTTGCGAGGACTGCACCAGAGTGAAACTAGCTAAGTGTACAAAGTTAAAAATCACACAACACCAGGTTATAATCCAGCAGGTTGAATTAGAAGCACTAGCTTTCGGAGCACAACCACCTGATGAAGGAGCAGTGCTCTGAAAGCTAGTGCTTCCAATTAAACCTGTTGGACTATAGCCTGGTGTTGCTTGATTTTTAAGTTTGTACACCCCAGTCCAACACCAGCATCTCCAAATCATAGTTGTTAAATGGACACTTCGCAAAATTCCTGAGGATCAGAGTCCACCTAAACTTTATGATTAAAATCTAGACTGTATTTTTAAGAGTCGGTGAACCAAAAATATTACACAAGAAATATTTGAGAGCTGCCAACACCCAACTGCTGAAGTACAAGCCGAGTATTTCTGCTGATCGATGCGGGAGTGCCAAGAGGAAGACAAGACATTTCAGGATCAGGGAAGAATTCTGGATGCCATGTGATATATTGTCAACCTAAGAAACAGCAACTTGAACTCTCCAACCCATGTCAATAATAGGTGGCCATTCTAGATAGTAGACCTGTTTCTAGAGTGAAGCTGTATACATGTGCAATTTCTGAAGACAATGGGTACATCAAAATTGGTCAAAATTTACCAGCTCTGTGGTGACACGGATGCAGACAGTGTTGCCAGAAAATAGCAAGGAGTCACTTTTTGGAATGGCTCTCAAGATGATTCCACCGACAGGGAAGATTTCACTCATTTGAGTTGCGAAGAACGGGCAGCTACTTGATTGAAACATAAAGGATTTTGAGGGGACTTGACAGGATAGATGGGGACAGGTTGTTTCCCCTATTGGGAGAGTCTAGAAACAGAAGGAATAATCTCAGAATGAGTTGCCAATTTAAAATAGAAATGGGGAGGCATTTCTTTTCGTAGGGGATGGTAAATTTGTGAAATTCTTTACGCTATTGAGCCTGAGTTATTAAGTATATTCAAGACTGAGATTGTCACATTTTAAAGAAGTAAGGGTTATGGGAAAAGGCAGGAAAGTAGAGTTGAGGATTATCAGATCAGTTATGATCTCTTTGAATCGTATAGCAGATTTGATGAATCGAATGGCCTTTTACTGATCCTATGTTTTATGGCCCTTTTCAACCTCTTTGGTTGACCACAGCCAGGATTTATGTTCTTTTTAGCATGAGGCTTTATGTCTCTTCTTTAAAGATATAGTTACCCAATGTCTACTGTGACAGTATTGTGCCAATTACATGGTTTTCTAGCATGAATGAAATTTGATTTTTTTGCTAATCCAGAGAGAAGTAACAAAGACACAATGTCAAGCAGACGCACACACAGCTTCAGAGTTATAAAAAAGGATAGTGCTCGCAGCAAAAGGAAAAGATAGTTTACAGTGTGATTTCTTGATGCATAAGATTTTAATCTGAGACCATGGTTGTTTAACTGTGTATTCTTAGCAGTAATGAATATTTCAGTTGTTCTTTGAGTTCTCGGTGCTTCTGTCACAGGGCAATTCCCATATTGGTCAGTGCATTAAAACTTTAATAGAGTTCTGATATGAAGCTTGAGTTGCACATTCGATCAGGAAAAAAAACAAGAAGATTTGTTCAATAGAGACAGTGATCCACCTTAAGCAGAGGTCTAATAAAAAGGAAGCATGGAATCCACTAGTATTGTGTAACACTCAGCTCCATTGGACTGTATAGGACTCATTATCAGGTGTTCTGCATAACAGGCATTGAAGATATATGCAACAAAATAAAACTTCACATTGGTTACAGGACATTTGAGCAGGGTTTTCCCATAGGCTTCAGCAGAAAAGGCGATTGGTATGCTTGTCTTTATTGGTCAGAGTATTGAGTATAGGAGTTGGGAGGTCGTGTTGTGGTTGTACAGGACATTGACTAGGCCACACTTGAAATACTGTGTGTAATTCTGGTTTCCCTGCTACAGGAAAGATGTTGTGAAACTTGAAATGGTTCAGGAAATATTTACAAGGATGTTGCCAGGAGAATTTGAGCTATAGGAAGAGGCTTAATAGACTGGGGCTATTTTCCCTGGAGCGTCGGAGGCTGCACGTACGGTTTGGTTTATTTGGCCCAGAAATGTCAGATAAGGATCCAAACGACCCAGTACGCAGAACCCAGAGCTGAGGGACGGAAATAAAGACAACATTGCGGGCAAGAGGCGAGGTATCCTTGGCACCACACAAGGTTTCATAGTCCAAGGTGTGAAGTCGGCTGCTCCAGCCGCAATGGAGGTGATTGCAACTTTGACAAGCGGGGTGAATCTTTCTACATCTCAATGCTTTGTACCACAGCCATTAGATAGGATTGATTCCCAATGCTGCGATTGAGTGTGTGGATCATGGATTTGGACACCACATTCCTATTAAATTCATGCCTAAGCTTCACATACAAGCACCTAGTGCTCACAGCAGTCTTTCACCAGCGCTGTATGAGAGTGTGTAATGCTGTCGTCTTTTGAAGGGACTTACATCACTCAAAACTACAGCTTCCCTCCCTCACAGAACAAAATACTCACCTGTTCACTCCAAGTGTGCTGGCAGCCATTTTCAGCTCCATCATACAATTGTTATTTCCAGCATAATGGAAGGATACAGCAGTGAGTCTTAGATCCAGCATTTTATTTTTGGTGAACCTCAAATGTCCACATTCCCTTCTGGATAATGTTCCCCAGAAACCCATGGCCTTTGAACTTCTCCAGCCAATCCATCTATCTAAACCTTCAGCTCCTCTCTCTTTAAAACCCTCTCCAGCTGCAGGTATACTGAGTAGACATGCCAAATATAGTAACAATTTTGCTTTAATCAATCACTGCTACTGACTGTTCCTCCACATGTGTCTGGTTGGGAAAGGATGGGCCATTCATGAAATCCTCAAAGAGAATTATCTCATGAAGGCATCTGTAAGCAGCTTCAAGTTTAATTGCCTGTATCTAGTGTGCAAAAGCAAGCTGCATAATCTGACTAGGTATGTCTGGTTTCTGGGGGGTGCAGAATTGTTGCATATAAAACTCTGACACTAACTGATATGCACTTAAAGTTGCCCCTGTTGCTGCCTCATAGTCAGTGGCATCTTCCTTAGCTATGAGAGTCTAAACTTTGTATGTACCTTCCCTGCATGTATGCTCTGCAATAGCAATGTCCATTGCTGGATTGGTCGCTTTAACTGCTGTGTTAACAACTTTAAAAGAGGTAAAGGAAATATCTACTTCTTCCTTATCAAACTTAATTTTAAACAGGAACACTTAATGCTTCAATGCGAAAACTGAGTTAGGTATTGTTCCCCCAGGAAAGCTTCTTTCACTGAAATACTCCATTTCCAGCCTCAGCTGGAACTCTATTCTCGACTTTCCTTCTTGGAATTCTTCCTTTCCCCTCTTGACTGTCACTACCTTTTTCCTGCACCATTCCATTTTTTTTCTCTTTTTTTAGAATTCCAGCTCCAATCTTAGCTGTTCCAGTTTTAATTAACCTGTTTCACCGTCCGCATTTTTCTCACCCTTTGCAAATGTCTGATTTTCTTTTTTTTACAAGTGGAACCACACCTTTTAAGTTCCAAGCTATTCCTTTAAATTCTTCAAAGGACCATTTTTTTCTAAGTTAATTCAACCAGTTCTTATCAAAGAATCAACGTTGGAAGTGGACATCTTTGACATATTTAACTTTAGAGATTCAAGAAAGCCTTTCATTTTCAGTATTTTTTTTCAAAAAGCTTTGAAAGAACTCCAATGCTTTTGTTATCGTCCTGGACAAGCCCCCAAATTTAATCTGACCAGGGAATCGGTTCCCTTCTGTTAATTTGTTTTTTTTTATAAATAACAAAAGTTTTATCGTTTTTAGAACAATAAACCTGCACGTAAAAATTGTTTAATGCAATTAAACAATCCTTAGAGTCCTTGAGGTGTTAAATTCTTAACATAAGAGCATGATGAGTTATTGGTCAACTGATAGCTGTAACAGGAGCAACACCTGTAGATATATTTGAGTTCTTGGTGAATGGTTAATTTCCCAAGTTGGTTTATTACTGGATGCTTTCTGTTCAGCTCAGATGAGAACATTTGTTTGTAATAGCAGAACCTGGCAAACTCGCTCTCACTCTCTCCCTATTCTTCTCGTTGTAGAAAACAGCACTCAATGAAAGAGCAACTTAGAAGAGCAGCCCTTCAAGGAGAGCTTAAAGATGTATCAGAGTGATAATCTACTGCCGACGATATAAATCAATCTTCAAACAATTGTTGTCTCAGGTTAAGAAGCTAACATCTCGAGGACTCTAAGGGCTGTTTAACAGCCTGAGCATTATTTTCTGTGCCTATAGAGTGGCACGGTGGCTCAGTGCTTAGCATAGTGGCCTCACAGTGATAGGGACCCCAGTTTAAATTCACCCTCAGGTGACTGACTGTGTGGAGTTTGTACGTTCTCCATGTGTCTGCGTGTGTTTCCTTTAGGTGCCCCAGTTACCTCCCATAGTCCAAAGATGTGCAGGTTAGGTGGAGTTGCCATGCTAAATTGCCCATGGTGTGTAGATTGGGTGCATTAGCCATAGCGAATTCAGGGTTACAGGACACAGGGTTTGGGTTTGGGTGGGATGCTCTTCTGGGGGTCAATGTGGACTCAATGGGCTGAAAAGCCTGTTTCCACAATGTAGGGATTCCAACACAGAAGTTTATCCTTTAAATGTTATTACCAGAGTTCATGTGTTGACCTGATGTCAATTTTTTATAATTTTTCCCTTAGGAAACACTTGCTAATTGGATCCTTCACTGTCTAACGAATTGCTATTTAATTGAAGTGCAATAGCTGCATGTTGAGGGGTGGTTTCACTGAAACATACAAGATTCTGAGGGGGCTTGACAGAGTAGATGTGGGAGAATCTCAAATTAGGAAACAGTTACAGAGTAAAGGGACACTGATTTCAGAGTGAGATATCTGGCCGGCGTGGACGAGTTGAACTGAAGGGTCAGTTTTTGTGATGTTCAACTCTATGACGCTATGTAAAGGAATTTTTTTTCTCTCTCACAGAGGGTAGTGAATGCTTAGAATTCTGTTTCCCAGAGACTTGTGGAGGCCAGATCACTGAAAGTGTTGAAAGAGGAGGTAAATTTTGGAAAGATCAGGAAATTGATAGCTATGTTGAGATGGCATGAAAGAGGTTAAGGCCTGAGGCAGATCATGGGTATGTGCAATGTTGAATGGCAAGGCAGGCTCGAGGAGCTGAATGGCCTACCCCTGCTCCTCTTTTATGTTCTTCGGTGAATGAAAAATAATTGTTGTGTCCGACCAAGAGCGAGTTAAAGAAATGGGAGCTAATACCACCCAACGTACCTTACCCAGCCATAAGAAGCAATGCATTTTCTGGAAAAGAGCTGATGTGCAGATACCATGGACATATCAGGAACCTGTTTGTACCTGTTTAGCAAGTGGAAGTTGCTATGTTCATTGTTTACCAAATCTGTCAGTTCACTCTTACTCTGGAGCCAGAGTAATGTGGGTACAGGTAATTCTTTGAGAATAGTTTCCCTCTTGGGCAAATAATATTTGCGGCTGATAATAACTGAAACCTTTGGTTTACCTTTCCAATTTAATTAGGCCGTGAACATGAACAATATAAAAACTGACAGCCATTATTATATTTTTGTGCACTTCGGGTTTTGTTTTGTGAAAAAATCCTACCAGTATTCAACCATTCTTGCATCAATTGATTTTATACTTCAAGGTGTTTAGCCCAAAATGTAAATAGGACATAGATCTGGTTTCAGTATGATTTTATTTACTGTACCATTATGTAAATTATTTCAGTATATCAACAGATTATTAAAATAAGCATTGAGCACAATGACTAAATACTTTAACATTAACATCCTCAAATTGACAATAACAAATGGGTCATTTTCAGCAACTGACCTGTAAATAATGCTGAGCCCAATGACTGTACATCATTTTTAGTAAATGATCTGAATTTACAGCACTCCTCTTCAAAAACTGATTCTTTCAGAAGTGCTGTCAGTGAAGGGGCTTTTAGGATTGACACTGATGTGTGCACTGTTTGTGGTTGTGCCAGTTTTATAGGCTTTACCTACAAATAATGCAACATTAAACTCCTCTATCTGTCTACTATTGTAATGTCAAAGATTGCTGAGTGCAGTTGCTGCAGAAGTTTCACAATCAAATTTTTACAATGTGTTTTGAGAGGTTGCCGTTAAAATGGTCTTTATTCTTTTCCTTCATAGACATTATTTCCTTCACAGGCAGTAAAAATTCACTTTAACCGCCTTAAAAGATAACACTCCCAGTTGTTTTATTCTTGCAATCACCTTGTACGATATCACATAGAGTGTGTCCTGTTCTGGTGAGTCACTTGATGCTTTGTTTTGTCATTGGCCTAATTTGTAATACTACCAATTAACCACATTTATCGACGTTACTCATGCCCATGATTGCAAGCTTCCTGACTTCTTATAAACCAACATGGTGAGAGGATTATTTGTGCTAAGTCTTAGCTACAAAATCAGTGTTGATTGCAAGAAAGTCCTTGTTGTTGTTAATGTCCAGACCTGTATGCACACTGCATTGACTTTCCCATGTTAACTTGCACTTTAAAAGTCAAAGGAAAGAACTCAGTTTCTACTGAGTGCAGTTGGTACATGCTATGTTCTCTCATTCCTGTGGTAAAAATGTAAAAGGTAGCGATGTCCAAATTACAGTTTTCTACACTACCCATTTTCCAAGGAGCTTCTAAATAAAGCGTCTTGTGAAGAACAGATGAGGAAAATAAGAGTGAATTAGGAAAAATGTAATGAATACTTAGCATTAGCTTGTCTTAATGGTTATGCTATCACCTTTGGATCAGACAGTTGTAGCTTTAAGGTTGACCCTAAGATTTAAGGACATAATGTAGGCTGTTAGTGGCTTCCTGCTTCAACCTGATTGTGTTGATGCACACCCAAACATTCACATCAATACCTAGTCACCATTCCATTAGTCACACAGACTTCACACATTTCCCCAGGGCCCCACTAATCCTACCTACATGTGCTTGCCCCTCCCAGTCCCTGGTAAATGAGGCGACCATGCCTGGTGTGGTCATATATTGGCCCTCTCTTGAAATCAGTGTGCTGCTGACTGTCGATGGCATCCCCTACCACATTAGCCTCTTCCCAGCCAAGCTTTACCCTTGCAGGTGCTGCTACCCACCACCTACACCACAATTATAATCCCCGTCCCCCACTTCCTCAAAGCCTGAAGGCCCAATCCCAAAGTCGAACCTGCCCAGACCCCCTGACTGGGGCTCCCTAAATGTCACCCTGGACTGGCTGCTGTGGAGCTAAAGGACTGACTGTGTCCCACTCTCTAGGCTGTAGAAGCACATAACCCCTGACCAACTTCTTCTTGTCCAGACACCTGACTGCGCCTGACTACCCCCATGGAGTTGGCACTCCACCCTGCTGGAGACTTTGAGAGAACATTGCGTTCTTGCTGCACATGCAATGTGTTAGTCGCATAAGCTGCTGGCACATGTTGAAGGTGTAAAACCAATGTAGCGCACTACATGCAGCAAGATGTACAAAACTTAACTAAGGAACTGATGATCACAAGAGATAGGGCATGTTCATTTGACTGCACTCTTGGAAAGGCATGGCAAGGCAAAGTGAGTGTTGGTAGGCATGAAGTAAGAGTGGAAGAGACCGGCCCCGAGATATAGCCCGTGCCAGCTATGAGCTGGGTGTCAGTCCCTGCAGGCAATCTATTCCTGCTGTAGCCTTTCAAAGTTAGCTGCCAGTGTGCCCCACATCAAATCTATATT